>NW_024879274.1:17657-175157 GCF_018340385.1 Cyprinus carpio | reverse complement strand
GCTTTAATTGTTTAAAATTTTGTTTATATATATATATAGCACAGACTGTGTGCTACCGAAATAATGTGAGTGTATGGTGGTCCAGTGCGGAGTGCTCACTGACCCCCTCTGCTGGTAAGGGGACACTGGGAATGGGAACCTTTTCTGGACAAGCATCCCATTTACAGAACAAATTGAAATAGTGCTATTTGAATGCTGTCATTTGCTAGCATGTTTTGAACATCAGATAACACATGTTCAGATTTTTTTTTTTTTTTTTTTTTTTTTTTTGTGCTTTTAACAATATATAATATAAAAAATGTTTGTTTATACTATAATGCACTTTACAATAAGGTTCCATTAGTTAATGCTGGTTAGCTGTATTAATTAACCTGAATTAACAATGAAAAATACTTCTAAAGCATTTATTAATTTAAGTTAATAATATCAATGTCAGCATTTACTATTAAAATAATATTCTGGATTTGAGCTAACAGGATCTAATGAATTGCTATCATTATTAACTTTTGTTAACAAAAGTAAAAATAAAAGATACCATAACAAAAGTATAGCTTATTGTAAATTAAGTCGTCAATTCAAGTTTATTTGTATAGTACTTTTCACAATACAAATCATTGCAAAGCAACTTTACAGAAAATTAAGTTTCTACAATATTTAGTAGTAGCTTATCAATGGTGACTGTCAGTTTATGTGTATACGGCAGAAATGTTCAGAAAAATCAATAAAAGACGTAAATCAAACAGACGATTAACACTATTAACAGCAATTATGCAATCAAACTTATAGCAAAATGTGGTAGCCTCTGTATGGTTGTCTCTGGTTTAGCCTCATCTGAGGTCCTCTAAGGGGTTGGCATCATCTCTTCTCAGGTTTCTGGATCCAGACTGGAGCTTGTGGAAATCCTAGAGAAACAGAGCAACAAATAGAGACATAATTAGCGTAGCTGCTGTTCCAGCCAAGTAAAATTTAATTTGTTTAACCCAAGCTAAAAAATAATAATGTGCATTTGATCAGATATACAGTACAGACAAACGTTTGGAAACATTACTATTTTTAATGTTTTTGAAACGAAGTTTCTTCTCTGCTCATCAAGCCTGCATTTATTTGATCAAAAATACAGAAAAAAAACAGTAATATTGTGAAATATTATTACAACTTAAAATAATAGTTTTCTATTTGAATATACTTTAAAAAAATAATTTATTCCTGTGATGCTGCAAGCTGAATTTTCAGCATCATTACTCCAGCCTTCAGTTTCACATGTCCCATCCATTCTATCACATGAATCATTTAGAAAAGCATCTAATATTCTGATGTCTTATGAGTGTTGTGAAACAGTTCTGCTGTCTAATTATATTTGATGAATAAAAGGTTAAAACGAACTGCATTTATTCACATAAAAAACATTCTAATAATATATACGTCTAATAATATATTTTCTTTCCTAGACTATCACTTTTTATCAATTTAAACACATCCTTTGCTGAATAAACGTATTGATGTTTATTTAAAAAAAAAGCAAAGGGAAAAAAAAAATCAATGACCCAAATTTACTGACCAGTATGTGTATATTGTTATTACAAAATATTTATATTTTAAAAACATAGCTTCTTTTTTTTTTTTTTTTTTTACTTTTTATTCTCAAAGTATCCTATATTTGAAAAATATTAAAGCGAGAACTGTTCCAACTTTTAATATCATTTTTTAGAAGATTTCTAAAGGATCATGTTATTCAAAAAAGTATCTCAAAAAAATCATAATTTAAGTAGAATAAATATTATTTTAAATAATAATATATCACAAGATTACTTTTTTTTCTGCATTTTTTGATTAATACACTCAGGCTTGATAAAAGCATTGATTTTCTTAAAAAAAAGAAAAGGGAAATGAGAATGTGACCCAAATTACTGACCTGTACTGTGCATTGCAGTACAAAAATTATCAATGGTGCATTATTTTAATATATTTTAAAAACTGAGTTTAATTGTAATTTTTTTATTACATTTTTTTCTGTATTTTTTCAAATCAATGCACTTGAATGAGCCAAGAAACTTCTTTCAAAACCTTAAACATGTAAGGTTTCCCAACTTTTGGTCCGTACTGAACTATCCAAAATTATGAAGATGCATTATTTTGAATGCTTTGCCAAATGGGTTTTTCTGAACACAGAAAGTGGTGTCTGAAACGTTTCAAGCTCTTTCCAAGAGTTTGGGACAAATTTGAAAAACGCTCTAGTCTTTAACTTTGCTATCCAGGTAACGACCATAAGTCCACGTTTTGTGACCTTAGGAGCGTGATGGGTTGTAGTGTGGTTAGAACACTGGTTTATGTATCGCAGGTAGCCCAGTGCATGAGACTGTAAATTGGGGTAATATGATCCGTATTTTCTTGACCTGGTAATGACTCTAGCCGCTGCATTTTTGGACTATACCTTACTTTGTTTTTTGGAAGATGCAGGAGCAACCAGCTAGCAGTGCATTACAATAGTAGTCGAGTCTAGAGGTCATGAACGCATGAACTAGCTTTTCTGCATCAGGAACAGGTATGATATGATATGAATATGATGTCGAAGACAAGTTGCTGTGTAATATAACACACCCAGAGATTTGTGACCGTATAGGACGTAACAGTACATTCCATCTTAGTTGCAAATTGTAATCTCCCGAGATTCTGTGTACTGTTGTTTGGTCCATAAGTGAAAAAGCTCTGTCTTTCTGAATTTTAATGGAGAACATTATTGGGTCATCCAGATCGTTTAACATTGTTTTAACACACTCTGTTAGCTTAGATAATTTGAAGTTTCACCTGTTCTTGTTGAGATTATATGTTGAGTATCATCCACATAACAGTGGAAACAAATCCGCATTGTCTCTAATAATATTACCAAGGGGCAACATGATAATTGAACGTGGATACAGAGGACCTCGGACAGATACCCTTGTGGCCCTCCATATATTTACTGTTGATAAATGGAAATGACTCCCCATTGATATAAACAAAGTGGTAGCGTGATCGGGGACAGGTAGGATCTCTTGCATCTAAGAAAGCCTGCCCTTGGTATACCTGTCATATGATTTTGTAATTCTAGCTATGATTAATATAATCCGTGATCTAGGGTGTTCGACTCGCGCACAGGAAGTTAACTACATCCATCCAAGGTAAAACTGTAGCTATGAGATGCACAGTGCCTTGGTCTGACGCACGATTAATCTATGTAACATCTAAACTAATGGGAGCTTATTGTCATTGGTATTATTTTTTGTACAAAATTGGGACACTTTGTTTTTGTTAATTGTGAAGTTTTCAACTTTTTTTAGGTTGGGCAGCATAAAGTTATGATTTACCAAAACATTTTTTGAATAATGTGGCAGAAAAGGACTTAATGAATGGACTTAGAAATGTGAAATAAATATGATTATCTTACCTGTAGATTTAATTATCTAAGAGTTTTATATTAACTGATCAAACTAAATGCAAAGCCTCTGTTTAACAAACATATCACATTTTTAGCAAATCTTTTTAACAAATTTAAGAATGGATTGAAAAAATAAAAAATTAGCATAATGTCTGGTACACTGATATTTGCAAAATGTACCACATATTACAGTTGTAATTGAAAATAAATACATAGTGGGTGTAAACAATATTTGCGTGTGTCAGCTGTTCTGCGGTCTGTATTAGCGGGAGTGACTGAGAGTCTCTCACCTGTGCTGAGGAGGACGGACTGCACTGGTTTTCAGTGCACTCATTACCTGAACCTCCACACAACCCATTCATCACCCTCAAGCAGACAAATACTGCGTGTGAATCTGTCCGCTCAGTGACAGCTGCTCTGGGACAGCACCGCCTACATCTGAGAAACCAGAGAAATACATCCTCTAAATCTACTGTACACTCTCCTCTAGATTTGCATGGTTTGGATTAAATAATGTTTTGATTTTTTATTTGCTGAACAGATCTAAATAAATTTAAAATGGTTTATATGTTTTGCATTTTCTAAAGCTTTAATACAGGACTATACATTAAATAATTAGGTCAGTATTACTCAAAGCACAGAAGCTCATTCCCAGCAAAGAAAATCATGCTTTGGTAAATCAGGACACAAAAGGTCTAAATTATGACAAAAAATTTAATCAGATCTGACATAAAAAAAGCTGATTTTTTGGTCATAATTATGACTTTTTATCTTATTTACTTTTTGTCATCATTTCGACTTTTTATACTATAATTATCAGCTTTTTGGTCAGCATTTTTTGTCATGGTTTCTTAATTATAATTTTAAGCACATCATTTGAACGTTAAAGTCATAATTAATATAATACATTTATAGTTATTAATATAGAACAATTGAGATTCACCAAAGCATGATTTTTTTCTTCTAATGTGGCAGAAATGGACTCTGATAAAAAGAAGCAGCTCTGGATTTTACATTAATGTTTTATGAGGCCGTCAAGTTCTGTAGGCTATATATTTTTTTAATGCAATCCAGATTTATATGTAGCTCAAATATTTTTTGATGCTTCTAATTTCAAAAACAATCCTCAAATAAAAATGTTATTATAAAAAAAATAAAAAATAAAAATAAAACAATTATTTCAAATGAACATTTAAAAAACTTTAAGGCTGCTTTTGATCTTTGTACAAAAAAAAAAATGCTTTAAAAAATTATTTTTAGTTTAATTCCATTTTTCTGTGCAGCACTTTGTCGTTATTAAATGGGCTATAAATAAATTAAACTGAAACTAAAAGATAAAAATCGATACTTTTGACCCATACAATGTATTTTTGGCTATTGCTACAAACATATCCGTGCTACTTCTAACTGGTTTTGGCTCCAGGGTCACATATGTGGTAATACATTATATATATTTTATATTTATGTTGGCGTATTTATGATAAAGTCAAAACGATTTTGGACTTCTGTGGCATTGTGAATTATCTCTGTGCTCTTTCCAATAAAGCTCGAAAGCATTGACCTTGCGTTGACGTCACGACAATATCCGGGTCTCCGCGCAGTGTCGCTTGTGCGCAGGCGCAGTTCAGCCGGTGTTTTCGACCTCTGCCTTCGGTGAGTTGGATAGAAATCATTGCGTTCACACAACTCTACATTCATCTTCAGTCTGTGTGATCTCGGGTTTGTTTGGGATAGTGTTTGCACAAGCATTCGGTGCGTACGGCAGACCTATTTCTCCAGCTCTTCGTATAATTAATCTCTGACCTCATATTTTGTCTCGCAGAAGTCCCAAGCCGCTCAGAATCACTCACCTGTCAACATGTTCACCTGCGCGAGACTCGTCTCCACACCTGCCCTGGTGAGTGACGTCTGCTTCAGAGAAACACTGCTAGTGTGTGTGTGTGTGTGTGTGTGTGTGTGTGTGTGTGTGTGTGTGTGTGTGTGTGTGCGTGTGTGTGTGTGTGAGAGAGAGAGAGAGAGAGAGAGAGTGTGTGTGTGTGTGTGTGTGTGTGTGTGTGTGAATGAAAGAGGCCTGCCAGAATACATGCCTTTCAGAAGACAGTTAACTACTGTTCACCACTGGTTGCATTCACCAGTTTTTCACAATATTGTTTAGGTTATTAATCTCTAATTCATTAATGCAGTGTGTGTGTGTGTGTGTGGTGTGTGTGTGTGTGTGTGTGTGTGTGTGTGTGTTTTAGGTGCGTGTGGGATCCAGGTCCCTGTCCAGGCCGGTTTCTGCTGCTGTGTTTTCCAGACCAGAGGTCAAACCAGAGGTGACTGTCAAACCTGCCTTTTGATTTTCAGTATCTCTCTCAAAGGCCATGCTTCGTAGATGATGTACGAGGCGTCAGAGTCCACCCTCTGTTATTGAATCTAAATGCTTTAAGAATAAATTAAATCTGTTCATCATATTCAGCGATTGTATCTCTTTATATGACCTGGATTAAAAAGCTATTCATATCTTTTTTTTAAGTTTGGGCAACGATTAATCACATCCAAAATAAAAGGCACACACATACAGAATTTATTTTGAAAATATTTACATGTGTATGTATATATTAATATAATTTATATTATATATAAATATATTAAGTATATAAACATAACACATTTTTCTTAAATTTATGCATGCATGTGTGTGTGTCTTTATATATACATAATAAAAATACACAGACAGTACACACATATTTACAAAAACGTTTATTTTGGATGCAATTATTCGTTGCGTAGCACTAATATCTATTAATAAACCTCTCCGGTTTTATTAATGTGTTTCAAAGATTAACACAATGATGACATTTTTCATTTCTGTGTGACTGTCTCTTTAAGGTAATTGAATTAATTGTAATAACTTGTCTGCTTCCTGTGATCTTGGTGTTTAGCCGCGGTCAGAAAAGTGAGTTTCTTGTCATTGAAGTAGAATGATGTTTGAGCTCTCTGTCTGTCGAGGGACGGGGGGCGGCAGCTGAAACACTCGGTCCTCTCGTCCTCTTGTAGGTCCTGCCTCAGTCGGCCCTCAGGAGCTTCCAGACCAGCGCTGTGAGCCGAGACATTGACACCGCTGCCAAGTTCATCGGAGCGGGAGCTGCCACCGTGGGAGTGGCTGGATCCGGAGCTGGAATCGGAACAGTGTTCGGGAGCCTTATCATCGGATATGCCAGGTTAGAGACATTGAAAATTTCAGATTATGTTTTAATTTTAATTTAATTTGATGTTACATTTTTAAACCCTACATTTAGGGTAGTATGTTTTTTTTCTTTTTAAGAAATCTCTTCTGCTCAACAAGGCTGCATTTATTTGATCAAAAATACAGTAAAAACAGTAATACAATGAATTAGTATTATAATGTAAGATGTTTTCTGTTTGAATATTTTAAAATGTAAATATAAATATTTTAAAATGTAGAGTCCTCATTTATTGTAATTTATTGCTGTGGACCAAAGCTGTATTTTCAGCATAATTTCTCCGGTCTACAGTGTCACATGACCCTTCAGAAATGCTTCTAATATGCTGATTAAGAAACATTTCTTATTATCAACGCTGAAATATTAATATAATATATATAGTAATATAATGCTGCTTAATATTTCTGTGGAAACTGATTTTTTGTTTTTCCAGGATTCTTTTATGAACAGAAAGTTCACAAGAACAGCATTTATTTGTAAGAGTATGTAATAATTTGCTGTTACATCAATCAATTAAATAATAATAATAATAATAATAAAAAGCATTTATTTATTTATCCCCCATAAAAAAGTACTATCCCCCGAATTTGAGCTGCATTGTTTCCAACAAAGTAAACATACATTTCAAAGTAACTGAAGTATTATAAATTGTCCAGATGTTTGCAGATGTCAGCGAGGTTTAGTAAGACGGTTGTGTGTGTTATTTTGCAGGAACCCGTCTCTGAAGCAGCAGCTCTTCTCTTACGCCATCCTGGGTTTTGCTCTGTCTGAAGCCATGGGCCTCTTCTGTTTGATGGTGGCTTTCTTGATCCTCTTCGCCATGTGAAGAACATCTAGCTTCATAAACGCATTTAGTACAGCTGTGACTACATATTTTTGCTGTTGCTACCCAAACGTCTGCTGTCGGTCTCTGAGAGAGAAAATGTATGAATATAAAGTCCACTCTGTTAAATGAAATCATGTAACAAAAAATTAAAAATTATTCAACCTTTAATCCCTCAATCCTGTTCATGCCACTGGATGAGAGAAGCAGCAGCTCCATCAGTGTTACTAGCCACCATGGATATACAGATCCTGATAGCACTTTCTGTGCATCAGAACAGAGATAATGTTGTGTCTGTAGACTGTAAGGGTCCATTCAGATGTGTTCAGGGTTAAACTGTTGCTGATAGTATGACTGTACATTTAGAGCAGTCTTTGAAAGCCAATTAAAACCTCAATTGCTTTTGTAAATTGCATTAAATAAATTTAGATCACAGTTTACCATATTTTTGTGTTGTCTATTTTATTTTTATTCACATAATAATACTTGGTGTAATACAATACGCTACACTTGTGAAGAGAGCTGCAGTGAAAATATGTTGCTTATGCACAAATATTATGCATTACATTAAAAACGAGTTTAAAATTGTCAAAACCAGAGCTCATCACTCGCGAGATTTGAAGTGTGAAGTGGGTTCTGTAGAGCATTTATTCATCGCGAGACTAGAGTTTAAAGGGCCTGGCTCTGGGTTGAGCGGAGTATCTAATTCTCGCGAGAATCTCGACACTGAAGAGTCTAGCGGAGTTCCAGCTCTCGCGAGAGGTGGGATAAGTGGGCTTTGGCTCTTCAGGGTTCAGCCTGCGGGTGAGTACGCGCGGCCTTCAACGCGTAGTAATTATAAACAAACGCGCCTCTTTACACAAGCTTTCGGGTGACTAGCAGAATCGTCTGACTATGTAACGTCATAAAATGCTTTTTTTTACATATTGAAAGCTTGTCGGTGTTTCTTTGTTATGAATATGGGCGACGCATGCTAACAGCTAGCCGAGGTCCCATAGAAATAAATGAGAGGTGAGGCTAAGCATTGATTAGCCTGCTGATACTGATGTAAACACCCTGTTAAGTGATGATACAGTGCTGGTGTCGCTGGAAATACACGGCTTTGTGGTTAAAAAACGCAATCGCTTTTGAGTTTGGCTCTGTGGAAAATAGAGATACAGTGTTATTCAGAGGGATTTAAAGCAGAAAGTGACAATAGGTTGTGCTGTTATTTATCAATGAGCATCAGCCTGATCATTACAGCACATTTCCTTACTGTATGCGAGTTACTGAAGAGGTTTAATGAACACACAGAGGCCAATATAAAGTGTTTACATTCATATTATACAGATAGTGATGCATAATCCCTGTTATTCTGGTTTTAATCTTATAAAATACATATTTATTATGTCCTGGCAAACCTGCTTTGAAAGCTTTGTCTGACACACACAAATCATTAAGCTCTTAGTAACAGTAGCACAGAATAACTTACTATTGCACATTATTATGGATTTTGAATAATGCTGATTGATATATAAATCACACTTTTTGTTCTTAGGTGTGGCTTTAAATTATAATGTTATTGATGACAAATTGCAAGTTTGACTTTTTGTCGTGTTATCAGGTGGCAGACTGAAAGCTGTGAATATGAGTGATGATAAACCTTTCCTCTGCACTGCTCCTGGCTGCGGACAGGCATGTGATCACTGTTACACACTTGAAGCACTGACATATATTTTAAACAGACACTCCAATCAAGTTATATGCTTTTTTTCATTTCTGTTTCATACTACTATGCATGGTTCATGCATCTACATAATGACTAATAAATAAAAAAGAAAACCAATAGATAGAATGGTCCAAGAACAGAGCCCTGAGGCACCCCAGTAGTTAGATGATGCGACTTGGAACTCAGATTAATTCAAAAGTTAATTCAAAGTGCTCCTTGCTGTTTATATTTGTAAAATATACTAGAAAATGCATTTTATAAAAGGTTTTTTTTTTTTCTTTTTCGTTTTCTGTTTCATACTACTATGTATGGTTCATGCATCTATATAACAACTGTCCTGGTCCTGCTACAGCGATTCACAAATGAAGACCACCTGGCGGTGCATAAAACACAAGCATGAGATGACCCTGAGATTTGGTCCAGCACGCAATGACAGTGCCATCATCGCTGGTGAGTCTGAAAAGTCAGCGGTTCGTAATAAAAGCAAATGAACATGAACTATTATTATTCATGGGCTTTATAATGGGCTGCTGTTGCAGACCAGACACCGACACCGACCCGCTTCCTGAAGAACTGCGAGGAGGTCGGGCTGTTTAATGAGCTCACCAGCCCGTTTGAGCATGACTTTAAAAAGGCCACGGAGGATGACATTAAGAAGGTAAAGATGCCAATTTATAAAATTTTCAAAGATTTGGGGTTGATAAGATTTTTTTTTTTTTTTTTTTTTTTTTTTTGAAAGGCCCCCCCTCTTTTTATGCTCACCAAAGCATAAATATAGTTGAAAATATTATTACAATTAAAATAACTGTTTTCTATTTGAATTTGTTAAAAGTGTAATTTATTGCTGTGATCAAGCTGTGTTTTCAGCATCATTACTCCAGTCTTCAGTGTCAGATGATCCTTCAGAAATCATTCTAATATGCTGATTTGGCTGCTCAAGAAACATTATTATTATTATCAGTGTTGAAAACAATTGTGCTGCTTAATATTTTTTGTGGATATAATGTTATATTTGTTTTTTTCAGGATTATTTGATGATTAGACTGAAGTTTTAAAGAACAGCATTTATTTGTAAATATAAATCTTTTGTAACATTCATGAAATGTTACAAAAAAGCTATTGTGCGTGCTCAATAAAATTATTAATTCTTAAAAAAAAAAATCTTACTCGCCCAAAACTTTTGAAGGGGATTAAAGGTGAAAGTGGGGGTTATAGGCATTGTAAACACCAAGTCTTTTAAACAAAAAAAACTATTAAGACTTTTAGTAAGTCCTGGTGCTGTTTTGCAATTACGCATGAAATTGTACATTGCAACAAACAAAGATTAATTGGAGTGTGTTTTGACTAGAAAATACAATGTCAATCTTTCTACTTCAAAATTGACATATATTTAAACAGACACTCCAATCAAGTTATATGCTTTTTTTCATTTTCTGTTTCATACTACTATGCATGGTTCATGCAGCGACATAATGACTAATAAATAAAAAAGAAAACCAATAGATAGAATGGTCCAAGAACAGAGCCCTGAGGCACCCCAGTAGTTAGATGATGCGACTTGGAACTCAGATTATTCAAAAGTTAATTCAAAGTGCTCCTGTGCTGTTTTATTTGTAAAATATACTAGAAATGGATTTTTTTTTTTCTGCACCAAAATGTCAGCAATAACCCTCAAAATGTAAAATTTAACATAACATTTTAAAATACTTGTCAATCCCAGTGGATTGTTATAAAAGCACATTCCTCCCTTTTTTGTTTTCTGATATGTGTGTGTAATCAAAAATTGATCGACATGTTGTTATTGCAGTTGCCTCTGGACTTGTCTCCCCTTGCGACTCCCTTTGTTCGAAACAAAATAGAGGAGCACACATCCATTGAGTCCCACCGAGACAGCCCCCTTCCCCACCCTGAGTCAACAACCACTGACGACAAGGTGAGATTCAGGACTCTGCTGTACAGAGAGCTGCAGTAATAGGTAGGACTTTTTAAGATCCTCTATGTGTGGTAGTGTTACTTGAAGGTTGTTTTAGTAAGAATATTTCATGCAAAGGAGCTTGTAGTAGGAGCAAAGTTAGAGAAGGTCCACCTCGAGGATCCTAGGCTCATATTGTGCAGAAACTGTCTTGTCAGTAATTCGTAGTTTGTGGGTCTTTTCCTACCTATAGCCTATGCTTTAGCAGTCCAGGTTTGTGCTGACTGCCTTCTCCCCCTCATTCCTCAAGTGAAATGTGTTTGCTGCTTAATGTAGCTTTTCCCAGAGCTACTGGCTTTTAGATGAAAATGCATTTCTTCATAGAGATACAACAACAAAAAAGAAATCCCTCCTTCCTGTAGCTCAATGAAGAAACCTCTTTGTTGGCCAGAGTGTGTGAGAAAGATGATACTTCCTTCCTGAGTCACGCAAATACACAGATTCTGACTTTAAGATTGAAAGCTGTAACAAATTTTAATAAATAAACATTCACTTTGAGCGCGCTGTGATCTCTAGAAGCATGATTTTATTAATCATTGTCTCTAATGTGAACTCACAAAATGCTGAAAATATACATATTTCTTAATTACGGTAGTTACCCTACTGTTCAAAGTTTGGGGTCAGTTAGGTTTTTTTTTTTTAATAAAATAAATAAATTGATACATAAATGGTAACTTTTGATCAGTAAATTGATACAATTGTATTACAAATAAAACAATGTTCTGTTGAACTTTCTGTTTATCAAAATAAAATTCTGAAAAAAATGTATCACAGTTTCCACAAAAGTTTTAACATTGATGATAATAATCAGAAATGTTTTTTTGAGCATCAGATCATCATATCAGAAATGCTTTTCTGAAGGATCATGTGACACGGAGACTGGAGTAATGACTGCTGAAAATACAGCTTCGAAATCACAGAAATAAATGACATTTTTAAAATATTAAAGTAGAAAATTATTTTAAACTGTAATAATATTTATCAAATAAATGCAGACCATGGAAAGCATAAGAGACTAATAAACTTTCAAAGCATTCAAACAAAACCTGCTCCTAAACTTCTCATTACAGTGAAGTAATTTTTTGATGCATCCATCAACTGTAGATCACTACAAATTGCAGGTCTTTTAATTCTTAGATGAATAATGTATGTGCTCCCTGTGATGTAAAAGCTACAGACACAGTCAGAAACAGTATAATGGACAGTGTAACGTTTTTGTGTGAGCGCTTGATGCAGCTTGGCTCTCGGGTGGTGTTTTTCAGGAGGTTTCTTTGCAGCCAGCCGACCTCTCTGCCTCCAGCCCCACTATAGTCCGTCCAGCCTCCCTCCAAGTCCACAATGTACTACTGGCCAGCCATGAGACTGGGTGTTGTTATTCAGCAAGCTCTCCCATCTCCAACATCTAGCTCGTTATAACCCAGGTCCCATCCGCTAGTAGACCGATAGTGTAAAGTAACTTCTAAACTGCTTACTTATTCTGCTCCTCTCTTAGTTTGCCAGTCATTTTTTTACTTTTAACGCCTCATTCGGTGTTTGGTTTTTTGTCACTCATTTTACTTCAAGAATTCATGATTTTAGTTTTCAGTTGCCTGTGATCCATGTGCCTTTACTTTTACATCATAGAACTGACAAGTGCTCGACCATCAAGACAGACAGGTTTTGTTTGAGCCTTTTGTTTTGTTCACACACCATTGAAGAGAAACTTCTAGCTGTTGTGTTTATGTTCTTATCACTTAAAGTCAACATGAACACAAAATTATTGACACTGCTGCTTTTAATACAACATTTTTGTTTGCACCTGCATGATTTTATCACAAAAAAGTTTGTAATATGTAAGTTAAAAATGTAATAATTGCCCCTGCCCTAAACAGTTTTCTATCTCTATTTTTAAAATCTTGCCAATAGTTTTAATGTAATTTTTACAGTAGTATATAGTTTATGAGTATTATTATATATATTATATATATTATATATATATTATATTATTTTTTTTTTTTTTTTTTTAATATTATATATAAACAGATTTAATGTCTATAAACAGGGCCTATTTTCTAAAATATATACATTCATGTGTTTGTATTTATTATATACATATAAATATACACAGTACACAATCATATATTATGTAAACAAAAATTTTTTGGATAAGATTAATCTTAAATATATATTTACAGTAGCAAATAACTATAGATATTAAAACTACGCTATTGTGAATGTGATTGAATCTTAGTCCACCTTCTACTGAGTTCTGATAAGAAACATTTATTATTTACCATTTAATATATTTTTATATAGTTTCTCAACCCTCATTAATAATGTCACATTACAAAAAGTAAGATACCATGCAATTGCTGTGTTCATGGTGACTTTAAAGCATGTATAGCTTGTTTTTGTAGCTTATTTATGTTACAAGCCTTTGCGTGTAAAATTCTGTGCTACAGCTATGTTAGATGTAAACATTTGTTTTGAATTTTTCGTTTTCTGTTTCCCCCATCTCTCTGTCCGTCATTCAGTCCCGGTGTCCCGGTGTCCGGAAGAACGTTTCCGTTTTCTGCTGCAGCTGCCTAACGGTCAGACGATGCCAGTCGCCATTCCAGCCCACCCCATACGCCAGCTCCAGCGTACACATACCCGCTGCCATCCCTGTGAAGTGTCCCACAACACACTCCTCACTCTGTAATGTGTAGAGAAAGCTCCTGGGCTCCGAGTTTACATTATAAAAGGTACAGTTCACCAAAAATGAAAGTTCTGTCATTAAATTACTCATGTCCTTCGCCAAACGCCGTAAGACTTTTGTTCATCTTCAGAACACAATTTAATTTATTTTTTGATGAATTCCAAGAGCTTTTTGACCTTGCATAGACAGCAACACAACTACCACGTTCATAGTGACATCAGTGGTTCAACCGTAATGTTATGACTCTCAATAATATGTTTTGCTGGAGCCGGCGCTTTGACGTTTCTTTGCACACGAAAAAGTATTCTGGTAGCTTCATAAGCATTACGTTTGAACCACTGATGTCACATGCACTAATTTTAAGTTATGAAACTTTCAGGATGTAGTAAGCATACAAAGACCTCTTCTGTATCAAAGATCAAGGTTCTCACATCATGAACCCTTTAATGACAGCATATTCATTTTTGGGTGAGCCCACCCTTTAAATCAGTGAATAGGTTCATTTTAAAGAGATCATTACATGGTAAATATGATTTTCCGTGCTTTTTTTAAATAAACGTCTGGTACGGCTATGTAGACACAGCCTGTGTGAAAGCTCTGGAACAAAAATGGGATATTTCAGGCAACTGACACATGGTGTCGGAGGCATAGGCTTGTGGAGCGGCCTCTACATCTGCAGCAATAACACACTTTGGGCAAATAGAGTTTGATTCCTGACTCAAGATACTTTCCAGTCCCACTGCACTCTCTCCTCTCCTCTCCTAGCCTCCTCTGCCTCTCCTCTCTCGCTCTCTCCTCTCCTCTGCCTCTCCTCTCCTCTAGCTCTCTCTCCTCTCCTCTCCTCTCCTGCTCTCTCCTTGCTTCCTCAAGCTCTCTCTCTCTAGCTCCTCTCCTCTCCTTACCTCCTCTCTCTCCTCTCCCTCTCGCCTAGCACCATCTCCTTCCCACTTCCTCTCCTGTCTGTCGCCATAAGTTTCCATGTCTGTGATTGCTTTTTTAAAACAAGTGACCAAAAAGGGTTGTGGACTTAACAAAATAGGTAATTAAATAAAGTTTTTCATGAGCATTACAACCATGAGCCTCATTAACATAACCACCAACCCCTGATAAACAAGATGTGTGCTGTTAAAGGGTTACTCCACCGGCAAAATGAAAAATTTTGTCATTAATCACTTACCCCCATGTCGTTCCAAACCCGTAAAAGCTTCGTTCGTCCCTCGGGGAACACAATTTAAGATATTTTAGATGAAAAAACAGGGGTAAGGCTTGAGACTGTACCCATAGACTGCCAACGATAATACACACTGTCAAGATCCAGAAAGTTATGAAAAGCATCGTCAGAATAGTCCCATCTGCCATCAGTGGTTTTAACCGTAACGTTATGAAGCAAACGACACAAGAATACTTAGTTTATACACAAAAGAAAACAAAAATAATGATTTTATTCAACAATTGCCTCTCCTGAGTTTTTTGTTTCATATCCAAAATGCCTGTATAGATGATTTTTTTTTTGGCTCATTAGACTTTTTAAGGTCCTCTCCTTTTGTGTTCCATTTCTGCAGAAATTATGATTAAGTAAGCGGTTTGTCCTGACTGCTGTTTATCAGAAGTGTGGTGATCCACACACACACCACCCACACACACACACACACACACACACATCCCAAAGTACAGTTAACTACAGAGGCTCAACAGACAAGAACAACACTGAATGCTCACGATTCCAAGTTTTTCCTTTCTTTAAAAAAACCTTCTCCTCTCCTCGAAATCAAGAGGTCACTGGATACACATTTGCTACCGCATGTTCTACATGTGTAAAAAAGCAGTCTGTCCCCCTAACCAGATGTAACCGGTGTGCTGGGAAAGTGATTCCTAAGCACTCTTAAACACGGGCTCCAGTGGCATTGAGTGTGGTTTAAGAGTTGTGTTAGTGATGAAGGACACTGCGCTGCTCTCATGACGTCAGCCGCCCCGTGAGGTGTGCAGTAATGTATGCAGAGACGGACACATTATCACTCACACACAGGTGTGTCTGGGGCAGTTTCAGACCCTGTGGTGGGTGTGTGTGTGTGTGTGTGTGTGTGTGTGCGTGCCGTGCGTGGTGTGTGTGTGTGTGTGTGAGTGTGTGTGTTGTGGAACACTGAAGCAGGGCTAATGATATGGTCCCGTAGGATTTTCAGCACAGCAGGAAAGGGAGATAGATGGGAAAAAAAAAAAGAAACGAAGAAATATATTCCCTTATACCTACTGCAGTGGTTTCTATAGGATTTAGGTTACACTTTATTTTAAAAAATCCTTGTTACAGTGTAATTATACATTTAGTATTTGGTTAGAGGTAAGGATTAGGGGCTTGGCTTTGGGTTAGTTGCATGTTATTTATGCATAACTTTATTGTTATTATAACTAAGTACATGTAAAACGTGTAACAAGGACACCTTAAAATAATGTTGTGACAGGATTTTGTTTTTGGCAGGAGGCCCTTTTTCTTAGTTTTTATTTGTTTTTTTTTACAGAAGATCACAAATACTGTAGTGTATTACGGATACATTGTTGTAGATGGTTACTTGTTGTTTCTTGTGTTCTTGTTTGCCGCTTAGCCACAGATATGGTCTGAGCCCGTACTGTGTGTTTGTTTTTGTGGGATAGTGAGGGGCATTTTTGTGTCTTATTTAGTTCTGTTTGCATCTTTTATTTTTCTTATTTAGTGTGTTTAAGACAATGTATTGTGTATTGTGTGTTTTCAGCTTGTCAGACCAGTCACCGTAGTGCCTAGTGTCCCTGGAAATCCCTGGCCCCTCCTCTCCACAGCCTGTCCAATCAAGAAGCCAAGATGGTTATGTTCTGCCCCGCTCATTTACATATGCATCCACATGCACCTCATTTGCAAGCATGTTTTAGTGTAAGCAGATTTTTCTTTAGGGTCCAGAGGGGGACTGAGGATGTACAGTCCACAACACTGACACAACAACATTGAGCTTTTGTGTAGTTCCTGTGTAAGAGCACAAGAGGGCATCTGGCTGGCGACTGGTTCAAGTAGATGCTGACATTAACTTTGAAATCTAGAGATCAGCTATTTCCACGTCTGTAGAGAAATTTGAACATGCAGTACTGGCCAAAATTTTGGACAAGTTATGATCTCTTTTGTTTTTCAAAGAAGTATTTTATTCTCACAGAGGCCACAATTATTTGATAAAAATGCAGTAGTAATAGGTTATATTGTTGAATATTTTTACAATTTAAAAGCAAAAATGTAATGTACTTCCTGTGAGGTGAAATGTAACACAAATTGTAATATTCTGAAAATATTATTAAAATTTAAAATACGGTTTCCCCTATTCTAATATAATTTAAAATTTAATTTATTCCTGTGATGCAAAGCTGATATTATATTTAAATTGCCTGCCATCTGCAATTTAACCCTGTCACTAAAGTTATGTGAAAAAAAGTTATCAATTCAAACAAATGTTTTTATTCTTTAATATTTTGGGAACTCGTACATTTATTAGTTATTACGGAAGACCAAAATTTGGGCTTAAATTGTTATAATTCATGAACGCTTTGGAACCTAAGACCTTAATGTTTTTTTTTTTTTTTTAAGAAGGACAGTCGGCAGGCTATTGCAGTAAAAAAAAAAAAAAATCCATTTCAAAATATTAAAGTTATCAAAAAGTTAGACAAGTTTACATTTTACTGTAAAGAAATGAACTGTAACCAATTTATTTACTGTTTATATAGATATATATATATATATATATATAGATATATATATTATTTATTGTAGATAAAAGAAATATAAAAAAATAAAAAAATCCAAAATTGCAATAAAATTAAAGCCTTATGTCCAAATAATTTATGTTCCAAATTTTAAGTTGAGATAAAAAAAAGTGAGGTTTCCGTGGATTTTAATTTTAGGACGTTACATCACAAAACAGCCACCAGGGGGCGGGTGCCATCAAAACTCAAAACAGATGGTCAAAGGTACAGTTTTCACGATGGTTAACACAGTGTCTGATTTCCAATGGTTTTCCGCATGTCTGAATTTTGATGTTTTTAAGCTTTCAGATAATTTCGCCATAATTTATGATGATTACTAAACTACGTGATAGAAAAAAAAGACTATGAAAAAGAGGCACCAACGATGACACTCAAAGGGGTTAAGCTATGTCAGGTTTAGAGCTAACTTTAAATTATCGCTCACAGTATCAGGGCAGAGACGAACACGGTAGGGGGCTAATTCTGCAATTACACCATTTCTTTACAACAAAAAAACATCAAAAAGTCAGTGGTTTTAGGAAACTGTATTCAGTCATTTCCCAAATTTTTAATAAAATGCCACATAATATTAAAACATGACCTGATTTTACTAACACTGGGACTAAGAAATTAGACTATTTTTTTTAAGGTATTTATTTATAGGCATTTGATCAAATGAGTACTTGCATGCATCCGTGCATCCAACACATCTACCCCATGACCAAACATGCACTCACGTCAGCATAATCACATAATGCACATAAAACATATTCAGACACATGCAACTCTACCAGATAACCTCCATCTACAGGAAGCACACGCACAAAACCTCAACTCATCAGAAAACTTCTAATGAGTCCCTCGTCAAGCAAACCCCCCCCATCTTCTCTCTCTCTCCCCTGCCACACAGACACGGCCACTTTACAAAGGACGGATGATGCTGCACAAGACCACAATAATGATAAGTAACTTGCTGATTTAGAAGATTATGCTGTTAATTAGTTTGCAAAATAAAGATAAGTAATAAAGCGAGGCAGATGGTTGATAAAGCCCTCGAGATGGAGGGACTACTTGCTCTGATGGGGCTCCGGTGGCAGATATGAAATATGAATCTGACTGGCCCCGCACACATCGGGCCACAGTCCCTCTGTTTCTCTCTTTCTCTTGCAGTCGTTCGCTCAGGCCTTGCGGATTCGTTCCCACGTGATTCATTTCGTTCTAGTCGTGTAAAAACGTGGAGATCTTGGAAGGGTGTTGGCTCTGTACAAACTAATTGCCAGATAGATCGGTCTGCCGAGGATAGCTGTTAAAGTAATGCTCTTTTCTTGTTTTTTCATGAAAATGAATGCGTCCCTCCGTCCCTGTGGCCATGGTTACACACCTCACCTGCTGGGGGTGGCGTCTGTTGTAACTCTCGCACTTGACTGCTTTCCGGGGCCATGGTTCAGCTGGTTTCCCTACAAAGGCTTTTAAAAAAAAACAAGTCAGCTTTGGAGAAATAAAACTTCTCAGCGACTGTCATCCTGAAAGACCTGGATTTCTGTTTGTGTTTACGTTTCACATAAACTGAGATAAAATGTTAAAATACATATTGGTGTAACTTTATATAGGCATGTATGAGAGGGTTGCCAAGGTAGCATTTCTAAATAAAACTTAATTTAGTTAAATTTGATGTACTAATATACCGTAAAACTGAAATAAAAAATGAATGAAATCTGTATAGATATAAAAAAAAGAAAAAATGGCTAAAAATGACAAAAAACACACTTAAACTTAAAATCCAAAATGAAACCTAAAACATGTTCAATCCTAAAACTAAAACGAACTTTTTTTTCTTTAAAACTAATAAAAAACTATTAAAAATGATTCAAAATAATAAAAACAAAAAAGTGTGTCTAAATTTATGTTGGATTACGACATTTAAATTTATTGATTTATCGGAAAATAACATGATTGAAAAACATATCACAAAAAAATAGAAAAAGGATGTTCAAAACAGAAGTCACACAGCTGTGTGGTTGTTACCGAAAGTGTTTTTAACCCAACATGTTTTTGTGTAACAAAAAAAAAGAAAATAGTAAAAATTAAATATACTTTTAATCACAATTTAATTTAAAAATGCTTTTGCTTATTTTATTTTCTGTTTTTTTCATTGAAAAAATACTTATTTAACCACAAGCTTCCATGTAAAGTCACACTTCATTGTCACAAAAATTATAATAACAAATTTTATTATTAATGACGTTTCTTTTATTTTTGTGTTAATTTTGTTCTAATTTAGTAATTTTGGTTTTTTGTTTTTATTAGATTAAAATACAAGGTTTTCAGTAATTAATAAATGTATTAGAAGGTAAATATTTATATATTAATGGTACTTTTAAAAAACTTTGTATCAGGTGGTTTAGTGTCAGTGGCTATTGAGAGTCCATACGCACAAAATACTGAAAAAATATATTTTCAATAGTCAAACCCTAGTTGTTGTCAATTATCGTTAGGTTGCACTCACAGTGAAGAAAAGAAAGCTCTTGGCGCTTGAGGTCTGTGTGCTGCACACGCTAGAGTAACGCCAGTGGAAAGGCAATTTATCCTTCCCTGACAAGAAGTAAAAATCACAACAGAGGGGCATTCCAGGGAATAAGGGAATTCACTACGCAGAGCTCTTTAACTCCTGTTGAAAGAGCTACTGAGGAAGCATCTGTTTTAAAGCTGTGATGACTATGTTGTTTTGAAAAATTCCTTGGCCTGTCTGGTTTCCGCAGAAGGTTAATTATTCTAATCCTTCAGTTCCTCGCCATTCTAGTTTAGCCTCCCGATCCCAGAGAGAGAGAGAGATACTTCGCATGTTTCACAAAAAAAAAAGAATTTTTCCTCATTTCGCTGCTGGAACTGATAGGACAAACCATGTCTGAAGAGAGCGAGGTTTTTATGGTTTTAAAACGCAAAGTGCAATGATAGACAGATTTTTTGACCGTGCGGCAATAAAGTCCTGTTGCAACATTTGAAAGCATGGGGGGGGGGTGCACGCTTGATTGTGGCCAGAAAACTACCCACTTATTTCGGATATGGCCCTGCTGACTGACATGTAACAGGTCCAGTCGCAGCTTTCGGTGTTTTGATTGTGGACATTTAGGGCGGTAAATGTGAAATTCAACACAAAGGCAGCAGATATAAACTAGGTATATTCTTAAGAGTTAGTAATAGAATGATTGACCTGCCTCTGGCCATCTCTCTCACCTCACCTGCAGAAGCTGAAGGGCGGCCCTCAGTCACGCAGATCCCTCAGGTAACCCAACGGCTGGATGCTCAGTAACATCCAGAGCAGCTCGGGGCCAGCGAGAACTCCGCCCGCCGGCCCCCGCCAAAATCACAGCTGTGGTAGCCACGCCCACGTCCACTACAGCAGCCGGCCACACATCCACGACGGGAATAACACCTATATGTTGTTTATTAAGAATGTCTCTTGCGCTCTGCAAATAATCCTGACAATATATTAGGTATCAATATAACTAAACACAGCAAACACAAAAAAAAACCAGTTAAAAATGGATATTTTGATTTTGATGTATTTAGTGGTAATAAATTTTCACATTTCAAATTTAAGTACAGTAGTTAATGGATGGATGACAGAATCCATAATGAGGGATCGTACACTTTCCGTTCAAACTTATGGGTTTAGTAGTAGAGTTTATGAAAAGTTTTTTTTGATTTTTAATTTTATCTAAAATACAATAAAAATCATTGATATATTTTGAAAGTATTAGTACATTTAAAATAACGGTTGTTATTAGTTGAATATAATTTTAAATATAAATTTAATCCACTGTGGATCAAGCTGTAGTTTCAGCAACATTCCTCCAGATCCTTCAGTATCCACACGATCCTTGTTAGAAATCAGACTAATATAACGATTTTTTTTTTATAATTAATATAAAATGCCTGAAAACAGTTGCCCTACATCGATATTTGGTTGCGAAAATAATTCTTTAATTAATAAAAAAAGAATATATAGAAATATTATAGTTTTTTTATACCCATGTACTTTTTTTTGTCATTTTTTTATTAGTTTTAAACTGCATCCCTTGCTGATTAAAATATATATATTATGTTTTATATTGGAAAACTCTTACCTTTTAAAGTGGTGTTTAATGTATAAATTTAGCATTAATGTAGACTCGCTGATGTCACATAGCTAATGCAGGTTAACGAATTCAAACCTTATGGTAAAGTGGTTATTAATAATTGCTTAAAAAGATGCAATTTTAGAAAAGAGAAATTATTAAAATTTAACAAAACAGCTTATAAGCTTTCCGTGGTGTCATTGAAGTCGTAGTGGCGATTTCTGTCTTCGTCATGCCTTTTGGGGCAGGTTGCAGGCCCTTGATTTTAATTCTTCTAAAAGGTGTTTGGTGTTGTGAATTGTGGGCCTGTGCAGGGTGTCTCACGTCCCAGCACAGCTCCAGCACAGGCGGGCGGCGGCGGAGAACCACCAGCGAGGACCCGGACGAGAGAGGCGAAGTTTCTGGAAAAGGAACAGATGGCGGCTGGAAAAGCGCTCCGCGTCTGGCGCTGCCGGCAAAAGAGGAAAGTCTGGGTGGCAGAATCTGGAGAAAAAAGCGGAAGACTTGATCAGCAATGAACGGAACAGCTACAGGTACCACACACACACACACACACACATCTTCAAGTGTGGTGCATTGGAGAGCCCGAGCAAAGGATGGTGATGAAGTCATTAATGTGTAAAAATTAGTACGAAGTGTGTATTGTCTGACAGCCACGGCGTGTGATTGTTGGAGTCCTCCTGCAATCGATATGGCCCTGTCAATAAAGACGTTTCCTCCAGATGTCATCGGCGACACGAGCGTGTCGTCTTTTCTGCATCGGAGCGTTTTTTTGAGCTGCCACCTGAGCAGGCTCGTCCCAGGGAAAGCCGCTCGCGATCTTGTCCCACTTTCTCAACCCACGAACCGGCCCGTTGTGTAGATCAGGCAATTAGGATCCGCCGCTGACAGTTCGAAACAGTTCACATGTAACCGGTGTCTCTCTGCTGAATAACGGAGAGTGCGGGCGATCGGCGCGTGGCACATTATTTGTTTTCAGACAATTTAATGAGAATGTGCCCACTGTTTTATTTTGCACAGCTTGTCTTCGTGTTTTATTTGTCCGTGAGGAGGCTTAAACAAAGCGCAGTGGTTTTGCCGCGAGAGCGGTGGGGGAAGTGCGTTAAATGTGGTGGGTTATAGTGAAGGAATAAACTAAACATGAAACAGATGGAAGCGAAGAAGGGGTAGAACAGTAAAGCTCGGGGAACAGTATGTTTCCGATTTCAGAGAGAAAGGTGTTTAATACGAGTACATTTATCAGCCGCTGTGGTGTAATTTGTCCCTCTCGTGCCCCGTTGGCCCAGCTGATCGGAGCGTAGAGCTTCTAATGAGGCTCAAGTTACGTTAACAAATCATCCTTAACTGGCTGTTTTAAACACGAGGTGTCCAGGGTTTTTGCCGACCAGCGCAACGGCGGCACTCGAGCCAAACATCCCCCTGTGCTGAGTCCTTTATGGATGCAGCCGTCTCTCGTGAAGACAGTAACACACTTTAAAAACGGCCTGATCTTACTGCCAGTTGCCATCCGCCGTCTCTCTGAAAACAGCACAAGTACACAGCTGAGAATTCATCTGATTTTTTACATTTCATTTGATGTTTGATTTTTATTTTATTAATTGTTTTGGGTGGGAGAACTAGCACACTATACACAAGAGCATATGTCCGTAGTTTAAATGTTCAATGTGCATTGACAATCAATAACATGACTGAATGCATTTGAATTATAAATACCTTGTAAGCTAAATAATTTCCAGCAATGTTAAATGCTTTCTTCTTCTTTTCTTTGTTTTGTCTGATATCTAGACGTAGAACATATTTTGCGCCTATTACGAGGTTAATTTAATGGCATTTTTTTAAGAATTTGTCTTTTTGGACAATTAAGCTAGACGTCCTGTACCAGAGTGTGCCCTTTTTTTTCTTTTTTTTTCAAAATCCTCCTCTCCCTCGACAGAGTATTTTAGAGTAAAACAAACTGTTTCAATTAAGTCTTAACTAGTGTTACTATATCAGTAAAAAACCGCAAAATTGTGAAAAAATATTAGGCTACAGGTTTAATATCTATTTTATATTTTTAAATTATTTTAAAATATTTGTTTAATTTTCTGTGATTTCAAAGCTGTAATTTGCAAGCAGTCATTTGCTTTCCGTCTTCAGTGGTCACATGATCCTTGCAGAAAATCATTATAATATGATTGATTTGCTGGCTCAAGAATTTTGTTTATTTGTTTTTTTAAATTATAAATGGTAAAACTACAGTTTGTGTCTGGTTTAATTACTTTGGAACTGTTGAAACCATGATAGGCTTTTTTTTTTATTTTATTTTAATTTTTTAATAAATAGTAAATTCAAAATTTTATTTTATACACTTGAAATTTCAGAGTTTTAAGGAACAACGACCGTAGAGGGGGACAGCAGATTTAAAGGATAACATTGATAAATTGAATGGCGCAATCCTTCCGGAAAAAAAGCATACAATTTCAATTGAAAACAAACTGTAATTTTGAGATTTGGTGCCCATCAGGGTTGTTGTCGCTCCCTGCTTTAAAGTTTATTTTGTGATAATTAACTTTGCAACGTGAACTGGCATTTTTCTGCTCGTTAATAAATATGCTTCTCTGTTCTAATATGATTCCTCGGCCTGATAAATAATAAATAAATCCTACAGTAAACTACTGATTTGAAATTGTTTATTATATTAGAAGAAAAATTGTACAGACATGAAACAAGGCACAGCCACGTAGGAAATCATGTTGCCTGGAAAACGTCAAATTTAAGCTAACAATTTTTGACACACGAGGAATGACCGCAGTTAATCAGTCACGTTCCAGGAGAGCTAGGCCTGTAGTTACCGTATTTATTACCGTTTCATAATGTATGCTATCAGCCACCTGCCAACATCTGCTCTGGAAGATATGGACATGGCCCAACCATTCCACCACCGTCTTGTTTTTAGGATATTTAGACAGCCACACCCGGAAGCCTTGGTGATTTTTTTCCATTAACTAATAATAATACCTGTGGCGTCAAGCAAATTGAGTCGTTGGCTGCACTTTGGTGTGATGTGGAAATACATGAAGAGAAGAGAAGGAGGGAGGTAGGGATGGCAGTAGTTGGTGGTTGAACATCGCCATATGTGTTTTTTGAGCAGGCAGAAAAGAAGCTGTGTTTAAATCTGCTTCTTCCTCTGCACTACCGTAACCATCTCTGCCAAGATAAAACATGATGGAAGCGAAGATACACTGGTCTGGTGTGTGTAGACTGCATATATTCAAACATCGGCCGTGTTTTCCTGAGGAAAGAGAGAAAGACTTTTGAAAATCGTCGGCAATTGTGTGCCCTTCTCTCGCACACCGTGTTTCGGCTCATCTGTAAATCCTGTAAAGTCACCTTCGCTGTTAAACAGGCCTGTTCTTTAGCGGCATGTCTAGAACAGCACAGCCCCATGGGAGTTCCTCACCGGCAGACGAGAGTAGAAATCTCATGCAGAATGGGCGACAGTCGCGTTTTCGGTGCTGGTCGGAGGGTAGATCGCTCGTCTCCTGGGACGCTGGCCATTAAGCAGCTATAATGTGTGTGTCCCCGACAATAGCTGAAGTGAAGAAGAGCGTACTGAATCTTTTTTTCTTGTTGATTTCCTCCTGCAGCTGATCTTGACGGGGTTAACTGCTTCTGCCCTCTCTGTCCAGAATGAGGTGACTCTTGCTTGCGAAGCGAGGTGGCGCCAGCTGAAAGCCAGCTTCTTACTGGCTTCACAAAAGACTGTCCCGTGACGCTCCTGCAGAAGAAGTCAGGAATACCAACCACCGAGTGACCTCAGCAATTCACATTGTGAAGATCGTGCGGTTTGCTGTTCGTCATCAAACTCCAGAGCTCCGCTCCTCCATATTAAGATTGAGCACATTATGATCACGAACAGACCATAAAATGTATTTTTGTAAAATTTTTAGTGATATTTATTGAAAAGGCCGTCTTGACTCTGGTCTCAAACTTAACATGATTGAATAATAGAGTCAGGAAAAATCTAAAGTTTTGAAACAGAACAAGGATGTTTTTTTTTAAAACCTTTAGACAAAATTTTTTTTTGATTTTCATACATTTGATGGCACCAGACCTCTTATTGCATCATAGAATTGAATAGCAGTATGGAATATGGAGGGCTCATACTGACGGAGAACAAAGCACATTTTTATTTTTATTCAGTAGGCCCCAAACTTGGAAATCTGTGCAGATGTTGTTTGTTTATACTGACCAAAAAGTAAGATGTATGGCATATTGATATAGCTTGCATTCTAAATAATTGAAGATCTTTATAATAGTGCAGCACATACTTTGCAAAAGATGCATATATAGTTTTCGTTGTCACCACGCCGTAATCTCACACATAATACAGCATATTTTTAGTTGATAATTTAATGCTGTATTTTTAGGATCGAAGATTTGTAGTTTTTATTATAACGGAATACAATGATTTATCGAGAGATACACAACATAAATGCTCGAATTCTGGCTGTAATCATATTTAGGATGCAGTAGCATAAAAAAAGATGCCATCTGGATATCAGTAAACCTAAGGTTAGCTGTTCTTCTTGAAATATTATTAAATATAAAAATGGTCCCTTAAGATTTGCTGGTTTAGTATAGTGAGTATAAATAACTATCCAATCAGACAACAGAATCGCATGTAAAAAGATACATCAGGATTTTCAGCAAATGATTGCAGTCTAAATTCACAAATCACATTTTTGCCTTTTTTTTATTGCTTTTTTAGGATTTTCAGCAATTCACTATAAGGAAAGGAAAAAAAAACTGGCAGCACTGCCATTGCCCTCAATTTGTGCCAAGTAGAAACCTGAGAATTGGAACGAGGGCCAGAAAGGACACAACGAGTTTAGATTTGTTTGCCCCAAGGTGTAACCACACACTGCCTCACCAAGGCTAATAAATCATCAATACATGACTAGTAATAAATCATTGCATTTCAGAAACATTCATAAATTGTAGTACTGGTTTGAGTTACTGGTTTCACTGAACTGACTCAAAATAAAGCAAGGTTACTGAATCGAGCATATTACTAATGAAAGTGTGTAAATTGGACCACTATTAGTGGTACTGGGTGCAGTGTTTCCCAACCCTGTTGGATTCGACTCATTAGTAGAGACACCAAGACTCGGACATGCATGGCTAGAGTAAGGGTCAGGAATACCAAAATGTGTTACAGTTGCTATTAATCCAAAAACAGGGTTAAGAACGACTGTCCTAGGTGCTTGCTTACTGGCATAAGTCAAAAGAGCCTGATCGTTCAGTTCACTATGGCCTTCAATCGTCAGTTGGCAATGATTTCCCCCTCAGAGTTTAAACAAAACCGAGATCTAATCTCACTGAAAATGCTCTTCTCGTTCTTTCTTTGAACAGTGACACAAACAGTCTCTGGACTGTCACTAAGAACTGTGCTTAATTGGGTTTGTAAAGTTAATGTTTTCTTTTTTTTCCTAAATTTAGTTTTGTCTGTTTTTGACGATAAACAGACCGAGTGTTATTTGTAACGAGTAATTTGATGAATGTGAAGTGGAAGATGTGAAACTGGTCCTGAGTGTGAAATAACAACATATTCATCTCGTCCCATTATTACCGCAGAACGCAGAGGGGACTCATATATTTGCACAACATCGATGTTCGCTAACAAAAATGTATCCCCGCTGTATGTGGCGCTGTCCTCATTTAAGATGAGTGAATACAAGAGGCATTCAGAAACCGAGGGTTTTTGTCTGCCATATGCAGCGCACTTCATATCAATTAGCTGTTGTCACAGGGAGGAGGAAGCGGTTGTGGGAGAGAGATTGCATGTGCTGGCAGCACTTCCCCGTCCGAACAACTAAAAACTTAAAAACAAAACGGCCGACCCCTCGCCGCTCTACCAAAAAAAAAAAAAACCGGTGCATAGCACTTTTTGTGCATAATTTGGATAATGCACCATGTTCTGATACGTTGCTGGCTTTGCATGTGCATGTGTCCTGCCTCATTTTGTGGCTTGTATTGACAATGATTGCTTCCCAATGAGTGTATTATAGCGTAGAGCCTGACAGAAGTGCTTTCGCGCGACTGCGATGCGCCGCGCAGGTATTAGCAGCCGTGCAGTTCATATATGCGCAGCCATTGTTAAGCAGCTTGACTGACAGGTCTTCATGCATATTATGGCGGGGATGCCTTGTCGGGTGAGATTGGTTGTCAGGGAGCGGTTCATTTTGTGGGTTCTTGGCGAGGAAGAGGAGGGTACGGAATGAGCGAAACATTCCTCAATCCTGTTTGATGCTGCCAATGGTCGCCCAACACCGTGATGAGGGGTCATATATTAGTCACCTGTGCAAATGAGACTCCTAGAAGAGCGCGTCGTTCCATCTTTTGTAACAACAACGCCGTGTTTGTGCCACATTCATCGCAGACGGAGAAGCCGCAGATGGTCATCACCTGTCAAAAGAACTCTTAAATATGCGGTGAAAAAGTGCAGACGTCAGTGCGGGTTTCATTCGGTCACATGAGCGCTCCCGTCTTGTTTGCTTCATTACAGTCTGTTAGGCCTGAAATATATGAAAATCGATTGTACCTGGTTGGAGACAGGTGTGGTAAAATGGCCGACGTGGGCTTGCTTGGCAAAGCAATTTTCGTTTGTTATTGTGTACTTAAGTAAATGTATGTTTCTGGCCGTAAACTCTCTGTGCCCTAGTAGCAGGTGGGTGGAAAATTACCCAGACTGCCCTGCAAACAGTGGCAGGCCGTGCCTCCGCTTGGCATTGCACAGATGCCCCATCTGCTCGCAAAGCAGAGATGATGCGAGAGGAGATGTCTCCAGAGCATGCGATGCTGTGTATGATAATAATTCACGTGTCCCTTTCCTGCTTAATACCATTTTCAGTCTGGGTAATTACAGATTGCCGTGGAACATGGAGCCGAAGAGAAGAGAAAACCCAGCTCTGATTTCTGAGCTCGACCTTACATGCATGGAGCAGGAGAGGTTTGCAAGTCACCAGATCGGAGCCCGGGCAATTCAGAAGCACGCACACACAATCAAATACCCCCGCATTAATTACCAAGTGCCATTTGAGCCGTGCTTTGCTTCATTAGCTATATTAATTATCATGGTATGTCTGCATTTCTGTGCGAGTCAGAGCGAGAGCCTTTTTCATTCGCGTCCCCTCCTCATCAGGCAGACCAATTACACCAACATTCAGTGCAACTGCCAAAAAGAACAGCTGGTGGCATTTGGACCGCGCATTCTCGCCGCTCTCCACCTGTGTGTGTATCATAAAAATCAGGTGCCAGGAATTATCTTTCGCTGCAAGTATTGCAGGAAAGATGAGGGGATCGTAGGGAGGGGTGCGCGAGCCTGGCCGGCAACGCTAACAGCCTCGAATATACCCTGATGATGTATTGGTTTAAAAATGAACATTGTAACTTAATTACAGGTTACAAAGCAAGCGACAGGGGATTAATAAAGACAAGCATTGGACTGGGAAAGATCTTTTAATCGCAATCAATGGCCAGCAGCTCATCCGGGTGCGATAGATCTTTTTAGATTTCGCAGGGGTTCAGCTCACAAACCATCGCTAAGATCAGCCTCAGGGGGTCAGATTTTGGCTGTTTAGCATAGACAGTTAGGTGCCTGACGGTAGATGTCAAAGCACTGCAGCTCCAAGAGTCGATATCCGGCAACACACGGTGATGGGCAGGTCAGGTGAGATGCGTCGCACTTTCAGGGGGTATGTGCCGAGCTGAGCGAACTGTATTGACATAAATGTATGGAACCCCGTGCGCAAGCACTGAGTCGTTATGCGCATGGTGTCTAGTTTTGAGCTAATCGGAAAAAAAAAAAAAAAAGGAAAAAGTGAAAAATTTACGATTTTTGTTATAGTTTGCAGTTTGCTCCGCACAAAAATTAGTTAATTAAGTGAAGTCCTCATCTAGTGATGCCCAATCCAATGTGCTCCAATGTGCGTAAACTCTAAAATGTATTTTCTGAGAGGAGTACCATTTCTCTGCTCGCTTCTCAGGCTGCCGCTGACATGAATCGCACACGATCCTGATAAATATACACACATACACAGAATTACAGTCTTTAAGTAGGCTTTTCACGCAAACATAATCTTTTCAAGTCAAGTCACCTTTATTTACAGTATATAGCCCTTTTAACAATACAGATTGAGTCAAAGCAGCTTTACAGTATCACAAAGGAAAATAGTGTGTAATAGTGTTAATTTTGTCAGCTATTTTTCAGTCTTAGTCTTAGTCCCATGTAAAATGTCCTTATTAGTTTTTTATCACATTTAAGTCAACCTTATCCTATTTAGTTTTAAGTCAAGTTTTAGTTGACTAAATGTCACAACATTTTAGTCTAGTTTTGATCCAAGAATGTTCTGACATTTTATCAATGAGAGATTATTATTAATTAACTGCATAACAGTATTAATTTTGGTATGCATCTTTATTTTAGTCTTAGTCTTACTCAAAATGTACATTTTAGTTATCGTGTTAGACAAACTTGTCCTGTTTTTTGTTTATTCAATGAAATGTATGAGCGTTTTAGTCAGTGAAATCTTAGTCACATTTTCATCATTCTGTATAATGCTTAAACTGATAAAAATTATAATCGTAATGATTGTCATTTGAGAAATTTGCTTTTGCATTTCAGACATTGCACTTTCTCCAGTAAGCACAAATCAACAGAAGGACACTCCTGGGCCTAATGTGTGGTTTAGTTTAATTCTATCTAGTGTACTGATTTATTCTAGGCTTTTATTATATAAGAATTAATACCAAAGACTTATACACTCTCTCTGCCTACATTATGAGAAAACAAAGTAAACGGCAGAAAAGTATTATAACACTGGAATTCCTAAGTAATTTCACTAATTGCAAAATTGCAAGAGTCAATAATTTCTTTTAAAAACAACAACAATGATTGAGTAAGTGCATTTATTCAGCGTCACAATCACAAACAATGAATACAGTGGAGATCCTATTACAGGAACACACGGACCATTAGCTAGACAACGCTTTCATTTAGATCACTAAACTCCAGTTTATTTTTTCAGATCAGCTTCGCAGAATGAGGAGGCGAAGGTGGACGCATAGTTTGCCAGATTGCTTACAATACAGCAAAACACGGGCAGAACATGTATCAATTTAACAAGCGATGCTTTTGATTAGGGATTAGAGCTCTTGATATCCCAGCAACCAGACTCATAGAAAGCTCTCATGCAGACTCCAGAGTAGACCAGATATTTTGTGTCTTTTTTTTTTTTTTGACGCTAATAGATTTTGGTAAAGTTTTAATTTTTTTTTGCATAAAGAAATTTTAGTTTCTGTCTTATTTTGTCAATGAAATTGCATGTTGATGTAGTCTGGATTATACATTTAATTGTATATTGTCGCCTGTCAGCTCTTTAGTCATGGGAGAAAAGCTCCCCAACGAACATTTTTCATCATAAGTCTTCGTTAACTAAATTAACACTGTTGTGTAATAATAGCAAAGGACAATAGTAAACACTCTCAGTTTTCCAGTTGCTACAAAGGCAGTTCGTCCACTGAATTCAGTAATGTCTTCAGTCCAGCTCAGTTCGGTTTAAACCAGTGATCCCAAACTCGATTCTGGAGGGCCACAGCTCCAGCAAGTTTAGCTCCAGCTCACACCTGTTTGGAAGTTAATGCACTCAGGCCTACTTGTTTCTTTCTTCTATTTGTTCTACTGGTGTTGTTGTTGTTGTTATTATTTATTTGTTGTTTTGCATCTGTTCTTGTTTTTAATAACAAATAAATAAAAAATGGCTATAAATTGTGATTATTAATATAGTAATTAATATTAAAGAAAAGGAAGTGGAGAAAACAATGCAAGTGTTGTCTTGATTCTGCTTTGGAACCTTCAGAAAACTTGATTTTTTCTCAGAATTGAGTTTGCTGACCTGAATGCGACTTCAAACGCGTGTGAACCGTGCAGTCATTTTCATCCAATTCAACAAAACACATCATTTTAAGGGTTGAAAATAAAAATAACTCATTTTTGAAAATGTGCTCATTGTGACTCATTTTGCCAGAACAGGTCACACACAGCTTTAGTTCTAACAATTTCAACTTTGAACCCATCTGTTGCTAACTAGGGTAATGATATCAGTTTTTACTACATGATTATTTTGCCAAAATAATACACCCAAATTATTATCAATGCCAAAACAGTTTAAATATATATCAAAACAAGTGTATACATACCTCTAATTGTTGCGCTATATGTAAATTTAGTATGTCTTTTCTACTACTTCTTATTTATATTAATTTTGTTTTTGTATTTGTATTTAGAGCATGAATTATTTATTTATTTATTTTTTAATATCAGCTGGAGCAGCTAGCTCAAATTTTGCCATAAATAAATAAATATAAATAAACAAACATCTTTAGAGAGAAAGAAGAGGGAAAATACTATAACTGCAAGATCTAAGGGGGAAGCATATTTTGAGTAAAGATTAAGAGGAGAAGACACATGAATAAAAATAAACAATACATTGATAAATAATTTCTAATAAATGCACTGCAAGATGTACATTTAAAAGAAAAGAATTTTGTAATTTGTTCAATTCCTCAAGTCTATGTTAAATTAAGGTGCAGTACTATGTTTAGAGTATCAAACTAGAGATGCAGCTGGATTATTTTCCATAGTGTATATGTGCCAAATTATTAACAGAATAAAAAATACGATTTTTTTTTTTTTTTTTTTAATATCAGGGTTAGTATCAATAATACCCATTTTTTCCATATTACAAAGACTCCTGACCTTTTGTAGGTATAGCCAGTGATTACAGAGCACTTCACATGATGTATCTTTATATGGGTGGTATTGGTGTCAACTTCCAAAATGCTTGTACCAAGCGCTATCCTGCTGGATATCTAGGGTACAATCAGCGCATACAACAGTGTCGATTGCATTAAAAAAAGATTTTTTCTACATAAGCTAATTCCTAACACTCATTTTGGAACAGTATTAACTAAACAGACTGTACCGCGCGTGAAAGCGGTTGAGAGCTGCTAATGGGTGTTGTCTGTATGTGTTTTCAGCTGGAGAAGGGGAGGACAGCTGCGGGGAGATGTCTGTTCCCAGCGGCCCTCAGAGCCAGGCCATCCAGCACGGCTCCATCCAGCACATCCAACTGCCACCAGCTCCTGCGCAGATCCCGCCCCGCTTTCAGCCCGGGCCAAGTAGACCACAGCAGCACCGAGGGAGGAGGACGCATCAAGACTCTTCCCTCTCTCACACGAAGCTGATCCCGCCTCTGATTGGTCAGCAAGCATGATTCCCGCTGCCATAAGCGAAAGCCAGGATGGCGAGAGCTGTTCTCATTTGAGCTCTTTTCAATCCAGCTTATTCTGCAAAGAGTTGTGAGTAGGTACCTGGGAGGTTAAGTAGAAACTGTATGATTGTTTCATGGTTTTCCATTTGTGGTGTGTCTATTGAGGACGGACGGAACGGTTCACGAAAGTGTCCGGGATTCATAGCTTAGAGGAAAGAGACTTACCCAAGCACGAATAAGAGGCTTGACTCAATCGGGCACTGGCTTACCTTTATAATTTATTCGCCTTTTATATTTTGCACACGAAGCGAGTGAAATGTGTTGTTTTGTTTTGTTTTTTTAAGCGATCTTTGTTTTAAGTGCTTGACACAAGCAGTTCCAGCAGGAGTAGCTTTAAAACAAGTCTTGTAGAAATAGTGAGGTGGTGTTGTGTGAATGTTTCAGGCATGTCAAAGGAAGACTTCCAGACATGAATGATGGTTCACTGGGCAGTGATTGTAGGTGCAGATGCTGACTTTTCAAAAGCTTACTTTGATATGTGCCATTTATTTGGCAGCAGGTTACTGAAATTACAACAACACTTTTCTTTTAGTTCAATTACAGTGAAGTTTAGGTGAAATAGACCTGCCTGAGAGCTTTTCATGGACTTCTTTTGATAAGAACCTTGATGCTTTTTTATAAGTGTATTTTTCTGCTTAACTTACAAAGTGGTTGACTTTGTATTTGTGGGAAGTCTGACTTTAGAAACAATGAGTTCATTTCTTTCTGATTACAGTGTAATTAAGGAAGCATTGTATATGCCATCAAGATGTATGTGATCTCCTACTTGGTACTATGGCTTACGAGAAAAATCACCTGAACAAACCTTTAAATAAAACTTTCTCTGGCCAGCCTGTGGAACTCTTTCAGCAATTCTGTCTTTAGCATTAAAACTCCACCAAACTGAGAGCGGATGGCCGGATATAGAAACTCACTGCAATGCTTTTAAAGTGCTACTGTAGTTTAGTGACAATTACATGATAAGAAAAATAGATAGAAGTCTTTAGATTTATCATCCTCTTCTCTTTTTGAAAATCTGATGGCTTACTACTGTGTAGTTCCTACAGGACTTCAATGCTGCATTTGGTTCTGCTCTTAAATCAACTTGATTTCAGTTTCAAAGGTGGGTACTTCTGACTTACATGCATGACTGATTTCCTCTGAGAGAATCAAAATGAGCAGTGTTTCAATCATGTCTTTGTTGCTCTTGAATTTTCAGCCAAGAAAAGGGCAGCTTTACATTTGGGGGGTTTTGTTCTTATTTACTAGGTCCACTTTGGAAAAAAAAAAAAAAAGGATAAGCGACCATTATTGTGTTGGCGGTCAGCTTTGTACCTCGTGAAAGTTATGTATAAATTATAAATAAAATTAATAAAATATTGTAATAAAATCTTTTAATAGCCATTTAAAAGCATCGGTCATTTTTGTAGACTTTGTCATTGGATGAAACTATGATGTTTTTTTCAATTATCTTATTGTCGTGATATTTTGGCACATTGTAAATTCTGCCACCTGATGGAGAATCCTGGAACATTCAACAGCTTTGCCCAAAACATTTTGGTTGACTGTTGTTGTTATTGATTTGCTGGTAAGTTGAGCTTTTGTGTGTGCAAAACTGCTCGTTTTATTTTTAGGATGCAAGTTTGAAAGGGAAAGGGAATATCATCTCTGTGAGTATGATAATCCATAAACAGTATGACAGCCTGATCTTCTAGTTCTTGAAAATACAGTAAAATGCACAGTAAAATGCACAGCTTACTGCTCACTCATCATCTTGTTTTCTTCGGCCGTGAACTTTAGCCTGACGAGACTGAGATGGACCAAACACAGTGTAAATGCATGCTTGACCATTTAATGTTGTTGGTTGAGAGCATCTTTTCAGTCTGATGCGACTCAGTTTTCCAGTCATGGTTATTCATGTATCAAACCCATGCGTTTAGCTGAGACACAAGTATGTTTAGGCTATCTTTAGACTGATTTTAAAGACTGAATAATTTAAGGGGAATCAACTAGTAATGCCACTCGAAGCTAAAGGCTGCATTCATTAGAAGGGCGGTTGTGAGACTAATATTTTCTCAACCTTTAGCTGTGATTTCTTATTGGTCATTTCTTTGATTATTTAGATGATGACTAAATGACAAAACAAATTAAAATAATATGATATCATCATAAGGTCATTAGCATATTTTTATATACATGCATGAATACATCTTGCATGTCTTTTTAGTCTTGTAAATTATTCAAAAAATAGTAGATTTACTTTTATTCAGCTGACGGGAAGTAGAGGCTGCACAATAAATGCAGTGTGTCAGGGGCTCCGTCTTCCTGAGCCAGAGACAGCTGGGTGGCTATTGTGTGTGTGCTTCCTGTTGGCGTGTGTACTCTGTTAAACTTCTGTCAGTTCAGGCTGACACCACCATCCTGGGAACACATATCTGAGGGGAGAGTTTGTTTTACTTTAAACCATGCAAGGTACAAGCTTTTTGCAGAGACTTCAAAGGGTGCTTTAAGGTGCCAACTAAGCAATATAATAATATTGTTTAGGAAATGCATACTGAGACATGTATTTAGGTAAGACTGTTCTTTCCTCTTACACATTTGTACATAAGTGCAAAATATGAAGCTTAGCAGGAATAAAATCTTTAGCGTGCTGCTTTTTTGATGGTTTTAACCATTTTGCAGCACTGTAACATCTAGCCTACCTTAAAAATCACATATATATCTGCAAATTTTTTTTAAAGTACACTCAGGGGGAAAAAAGGTACTATGCACTATTAAGGTATTTATACTAATATGTATTTCAAAAGTTAGGGGCCTACTATTTAGGTGCATTTTAGGTACTATATGCACTTTTAGGGGTAAAAAGGTACAAAAGTGTGCCTTTTGAAAAATAATGCCCCAGTGACCGCTTTTGTACCTTTTTATTCTGAGGGTGTATTTGTGATTCATTCATGTTGTTTGAATCTAACATACTCTCGCGCTCATTTGTAGGCCTGTCTGTTTTATGTTTCAAATGTCAAATGATTTCTTTCAGAGGAAGGGTTAGATTCATGCTTAGCCTATTTGTTTCTAAAAATCATGTTTTTGTACACATATGAAACGCTGATTTGTATATAGAAGAGCTGAACACAATAAAATAAGTCACATTTTACACAAGTTTACAGTCCAAACTTAATGTAATAAGATAAAAAGACAGTGTACTACAAAATGAAAACTTATATAACAACTGTTGATAACTACTGATTCTCCCTAATTCTTTTTCATCTTTTACATTTTCCTTTCTAAAATGCTTACATGTCAGGCAGGTTAACAAAACATTTCATTTTTTAGTAAGTTTTTATTATTATTATTATTATTTTGATTGATGCTACTTTAAAATGTATTTTAATTTTACATTTTTATGACTTCATTAATTATTAGCTTTTCATTGAACTCACAAACTCCTTGCAGTTCCCTCATGAAACCCCAGTTCGGGGAAACCCTGAAATCTTAATCTTAATTCACTTTATTTTGTTAATAATGACAATGGAATATATGTTCTTTGCATTTTAATATCAATATTTTACACTATTATCCTACTTAAATCAGTGTGATAAATGAGTTAGGTTAAAAGAAGTGCTGTCAAACGATTAATCACATCCAAAATACAAGTTTTTGTTTACGTAATATATATATGTGTGTACTGTGTATGTTTAATATGTATATATAAATACACACACATGCATGTATATGTTTCAGCAAAATAGATTGTTTATATATTAAATATATTTATTTCTAATATAAATTATACAAATATAAATATAGACATGTAAATATTTTCAAAATATATACTGTATGAGTGTGTATTTACATAAGCATAATAAATATACACAGAACACACATATATTATGTAAACAAAAACTTATTTTGGGTGTGAAAAAACTTATTTTGGATGCGATTAATCGTTTGAAGGCACTAGTTATGTACTTGTAAAATGTAATGTAATGGATTCACGTTACTAACTATAATTTTTGTCATGTACTTTGTGTCTGTGTGTGTGTCTGTGTGTGTGTCTGTGTGTGTGTGTGTCTGTGTGTGTCTGTGTGTGTGTGTGTGTGTGTGTCTGTGTGTGTGTGATCAAAATGATCATTATTCAGTCCAAATAAGTAGGAATAGAATTAAAAAGTCAGATACCACACTGCATCACCGAAAATCATCTTTGAAAGACACGCTGAAAGCTAGAGCCGGCCCTAGAACCTTAGCCCCAAGCAAAAATTCCCCAGTTTGAGGCCCTTTCTTCAACTGCTTTTAAGTAAGTACCAGTGAAAAGCAATGACTCAACTTTATAAACCATATAATGTAAAAAAGAGAGTTAGAGATCGCATTTGTGCTAGTTTTTTAGTCTATTAAATTATGGTTTTTAATTATTATTCTATGTGGTGTTGTATGTTAATTATCTTTTTTTAAGCTTAAGCTGGTCCCTGGGTGACATTTAGTGCCTTTATGTGGCAACATAAGGAACAGAATGACAATAAAAGACCCTTGAGTTCCTTTGAGTTGAGTTCCGAAAGGCTTGATAGCTCTTAAGCTATGAAAATTATAGACACCACTGAGCTGGGAATGGCAGTGCAGAAAAATCTAGCAACACACCTCATTGAACTCCGGGCTGAATAAAAAGACTGATAAGCAAATTTCAATTGACCACCAAAGAAACATGCTTTTGAACTGACGCCAGAGTTTGGGTATACTGCAAACAACAGTCTATATATATAATTTTAAATGAAATAGAAAATAGAATAACATTTAAATAAAATATTATATAAAATAAATAATAAATAGAACATTTAAATGTTTGAATTTTTCAAATAAACCAAAATTAACAATAACATCTAAAACACCACAAACAAGATTAATAGTAACAATAACAAGAATTAGGTAACATTTCAATAGAACTATTGAAATCCAAACTTGTGTATTTGTGTGTGCGCACATGCATACATGGTCTCCTTGGAAAAAAGTAATTTGCTAAAAAACAAAAAAATGAATTAAATGTTGTATCAGCGATTTCAGGCCCAAAAAAGACCCAACCATAAATGATCACATTCATCTAATCTTTCCTAACGATCCGCTAGCTGCCTGCCCCATAAGCAGGCCATCAAAAAAACGTGTCTCTGAAGCGCAAAACCTCACAACACCCTCCCCCTGTAAGTGTTTGCATCCCAATATAAGACTTTTAGACTGCAGATTATCCATACAGGTATCGGAACATTAAGCTACAGGTTTACGTACCTTTATCTTCTTGCTTCTTCTCTTCTTCCAGCCTCTTATTTTGTCGTTTTTCATGGCCAGAAAGATATTTTCGTTTCTTGTCAGACATCGCCGACGTCGGAGTAACTGACTGACAGACACTGACCAGGTGACGAGTGACATCATAGGGGTCAGTCAGGGTCAAGATTCGCGGGGAACTCGCCAAAATAAAGAACTAAATAAATAACTATAGGCCCATTTCTTTTTATTTATTTATTTTATGTTACTTTTGATGTATGTTTTTTTCACCCACTAGCTAGCAGTGACTCTAAGGGGCCCTCTGCTGGCCACGGGGCCCTTTGCAATTGCAAAGGTCGCTTAGTGGCTTGGCTGGCTCTGATTTAAAGCTATTTGTGAATGTATATTGTGTATTCTCTCTATATGCAATAATGATGTCACACTTCTTTAAACTGCATTCATTCATCAATAGTTAGGCTTATTTAGTTTTTCTTTACTCTTTGCATTTATACGCGCAGAGTTAGCAACACCCAGAAGGTCTGCTAGAAGCGCCTGTATTGGCGTCGCGCAGGCTCCGCATCACGCTCAACAGAGGGCGTTCCCCGCGGTATCGCGCCACGAGTGAGGCTGGCGTCTTTCGTCCCTGTGGAGGAGGATGCGCGCGCGCGAGTGATCAGGGCCGTGGTCTCGGCCAAGATGGCGACTGGTGTTGGGGATGTGGAAAACCAGTGAATTAGGAGTCTGTGAGCAGCGCGCGATGGCCAGCCAATCGGCCGGTCCCCGCGTCCCCGCGTACGTAAGTGCGTCTCCGCGGCGCCCGAGTCTCTTTCTGCCAAACAAGGGGTTCCCTCCTGACTCATCAGGTTGTTTGTCATAAATCAGACCCGCTGCCTCCAAGGGATGAAGCTGTGGATGTTGTTAGGGAGATAAGGAAGTTTGTTCAAAGCTTTGTGCGTCCTGGATCACTGACTCGCGATGGCCATCCTTGTGTTCGGTGGTGAGTCCTGCCTCGACCGGCCGCTTTATCTGGGGGTTTAGATGACAAACAGATCTGTGTGTGCGTGTGTGTGTGTGTGTGTGTGTGTGTGTGTGTGTGTGTGTGTGTGTGTGTGTGTGTGTGTGAAGGCACAATACACAACACACACACACACACACTCAAATCTATTTCATAGAGAGATGCAATGATATTACCGCATCATTTTTCTAGTCAGAAATGAACAGTGCTTTTGGTTTTTTATTGCGGTGGCATATCAGGCGCACGCTTAAAGTGCGGTTTCAATAAAAAGAGGATCTAAGGTGTGGTCAGAAGAATTTCAGCTGACTCTCTTCATCCTGGCGGTCTGGTTGATACATCTTCTGATCGCCAAGGACGGAACGAACAGGTTATTCTGCTCTTTGGTTGAAGTACTCACACTTTCATAATGCAGGGCGGTGACTGTCCTTCGCGGCAACAGGTAAACGAGTTATTTGGTCCTTACACATTAAAAATGACCCAATAAACGTTACGTATGCTCTGGCTTCATCTAAGACAATAATGTGAAAATTAAACATTTGCTTTTTTGATTTGACTATTGATTAATATTCATGCTGTCTCATGAGCGCCCATATTAATGTAGGCGTGCATGTGTTGTAATAGCCTACATGGTAATTAAAAAATATCATTTGTCGATGCAAGAGAACGTTAATAAACTCGCCGGGCTTGCTTAAAAATGGATCAGAAAACTTGATCTAAAATGCAAATATTGGAAACTTTCCATTTTAAGCTTAAAACCCGAAATGAAACCAAACCCCATGGATGTTATGGAAATATAAATGTGGACCCTGGAGCACAAAACACCAGCATTATTAAGGACGAATCCTTTTCGAAATTCCATCAATCGCAAGCTGAAATAAATAAGGCTGTTCTATTGATGTATATAGACAAAGGTTGTCTGAGGATACAACCTATTTGAAAATCTGCGAATCTGAGGGGGTGCAAAACAACAAAAAATATCTAAGCTATTGAGGAAGAAATCCTCTTTTAAAGTTGTCCAACACTAATGGAATTGCTTAGCGAATGCCTGGCTACTAATCATAGAATAAGTAAGTTTGATCTATGTAAGCAGTCGGAAATGTACAAAAGAACTATCTTAATGGACGCGATGGACTCGACTTTACTTAATATTCTTAAATAGATTTTAAGACAAAGAAAATAAATGTACTTTTTGACCCCATACAATTGGTATTGTTGGCTATTGCTACAAATATACCCCCGGCCGCATCTCTCAGACTGGTTTTGTGTTGGAGGGGTCAGCCACATGAGCATAATGACTGTCTTGAGGCTCACAATAGCATGCCTCAAACACCTAAGCTGGAAGTCATGAGAAAAATATATTTTCTGACTTCGGGACTAAAGGAAGCCAGCGTGCGATATTACTATGAAGTGCTGAATCATACGCAGCTAATCAGTGTGTAAGAGTGTGACTGTGTGTAGAAAGACAAATGATAGATCTGAATCATATATGCTGTAAACACCTCTGCTATCGCCCGCCCCATGGACTCAGCATCGTTCTTTTCAGATGCCTGGGATAAATGCCACATAGACGCACGCTTGGAGGCACATTTGGGGCGGTGCATAAATAGACGGGCTTTGGTTTTTTTCTATTTTGGATGTTTCCAGAAAGCAGAAGATATTGCTTTCGTTTGAGTGTGTCTTTCCTCCAGAGAGAGGGAGAGTGAGTTAGGGACCGGGCAGGTCTTGTGGAGCGATGGGCCAGGGGCCTCTCCCTCTCCTGTGACTCTATGGTTCATGAAGTGCTTTCCTGCTAGTGTCCATTCATATGATATAATGACCGCTCTGAAAAGACTGGCAGCATTTTGCTTCCAATAGATTCATTCAGAGTCACCAATGAAAATAAAGTCAAGTGCAAGAATAATAAAATTTAATATATTTGCATAGTGTTATTATTATTTTAAGTTAAATTGTGGTTATTAATATACTGCATCGCGATGCTGATTATATAGGCCTTCCTTTTGAAGTATCTAGTTCACTTGGCACATGTTTCGGTGATTAAAAAAGGAATATCGATGCGAGGGTCAGATGACATTATCAGAATATAAAGCATACAATAATATAACAAATTACTCTCTAAATGAGCACACTTTTGTTAGTTATTTTTTTGAATGTGACTCTGTTGCTCAAGCACAGGCTTGTATTTACGTGATCAAAAATACGCGAAAGTAAAACTGTAATAATGGATTTATTATTGGCAGTTTAAAATGACTATTTTTTTTAATATAATGTACAATTATTAATTTATTTCTGTGGTCAAAGTTGAATTTTTCAGTGTCACATGATCCTTCAGAAATCATTCTTCCTTAATATGCCGGATTTTAATGATGAAAAATTTAGTTACGGATTCACAGAAAATAAATTGCATGCTTAAAATATATAAAACCAGATAACCGTTATTTTAAATCATTGTAATATTATTGCTATTTTTTACTGTATTTTTTTGTTCATAATAAAATGTTTGAAATAAATGTTACATTTTAGATCATCTCTGTGACTTGCACTGTGTGAAACCAAAAGGAAATAGTAGTAATAAAATGTGATAGTAATGCGTAAAAAAGTTAAACTAAAATGAAAAAAAAATAAATGAAACAGAAAATGCTTCCATAGATTGATGGCCCTACCACAGATGTGAGGGTTTCATGCTGATGTTTCTACACGGGCGCTTTCACATGCTGCCAGATCACTGGAGCATTAAAAATAATGAAGAGAAATGCAGTTAAGGTCAAGATGCTGAAATATTATTGTCTCAGGCACACCGTCAGGAAACAACGTGTAATTTGTCTATGCATTTGAAATTTTTTTTTTCTTAAATAAATTTTTTGTTTCTTATTTTCTCTTAGATGTAATGATTTGAGATTACAGATCGCCAGTGTGAAAATCCTACCGTAAAGTACTACTACTTATTACAGCAAACATATAGTAAAAGTATTTTATTTGTAACAATCCTTAGTTGGTAGAAACATTTCCACAGGTGAACTCTATCTCACTAGAGAAGTAAATGATTTGTATCTTAGACTCCTGGGAGGACTACCAGGAAAACAGAAGGAAAACAAAGTTTTTTCACTCCTTAACTGCATCTTGCAGAGAAAAAAGAAGGACATTATAAAATAAAAGAAATATGGCTTTAGATTGCATTTATGTAATTTTCAAAATAGTTGCATTCCATACCTGTGCATAAGAAAGTAGAATATATTGTCCTCCTGAAAATGTTTGTGGTATTTTGCTGTAATAGTGTACCAGCTCCAGCAGGAGGCGCACATGATTCACGCAGAGCACTGCAAGTGCATCCGAGGTAGTGAGTGAGAAAAGAAAGCCTTTAATACATCAAATATAGCATCAGCAAGGCTCTTAAAAAACTAAAAAGTAATGTTTTTGCAATTTAAAAAATGTGTAAGCCTTGTTGAGATGTCTCTAAAAAAGCGACAAAACATAGACTTGAGAATCTGAATTCTGCTTTTTTCTGAGTTTCCCTGAAAGCTTCCTGAAGGAAAAAAAAAACTACAACCATTGCTTGACTACAAAGACAGTGAACCTTCTAGCTCAGTATGTCAAGATTGGCTCCCTCTGAATCTAGAAATGTTGATTGACTTCATTGTCAGCTGTGCCTATTGTGTCAGGTAATAACCCACAGGACGTAGATAGCTTATTCTTTTTTTTAATATGAAGGGCAAATGCTTTGACTTCTCGGCCCAGGATGTGATGTAGGTCACCCATCTTCACCTGAATTGCCAGATGCATCTTCTTTAATTGCATGACGGTTCAGACCTGCTGCGTAGGCTCCAGTGAAGGTACAGATGTGCCAGCCATGAAAACGAGGAGGCTGGCTGGCAGGAGTCTACACGTGCAGAGCAAGAATTTGGCCTGCATTAGCTTAGGCTGCTATTAAGTGGCAAGTTAATTAGCGGAGGAGATCGAGGGATGAAGAGGAGATGGTGCTTTTGAAAATTAATGTCATCTGGGATTCTCATGATAATACTCTTTGGTGCTTTGTGTGGAGGAAAACTGATGCGCTCCCAGTGCAAATATTTTCGACTCGTGTCCTTCCCTCACTGTCCGTGCAGGTGTTTACTTCAAAAATAGGATAAGCCTTTATTATTAAATTCTGCATGGTCACTAGTAGCTGCTGCTCTGGTAGATTATTTGATCTACGATCTCGGAAAAATTCAGTAATATGTTAAGGGGACTCATAGTCAGTAGTGAAATAAGATATTACGTTTTTTAAAAGTCAGAATTGGTGTATGATTTAAACTGCAAAGAGGCACAATTTGCTGTTAGTTTCATTTCCAAATTCCTCAGGCCATTCCGTTAAAGTGATCTTTTCATATCTTGAAGGAATGAAAGGCGAGACAGATTTCAGAAGAAACCATATGTCTTGGTCTGAAGTAATGAAATGTAAAGAACAGCACGCTTCTGCGAAATTAAAAAAAACAAGCATAGTCATGGAAACACAACAAAAAGGACATAATCAGTGTTCCCCTTAATAGATATATTATTGGAGGTCTTAAGTATAGCGCAAAATGGAATTGCTTTCTGTGCAAGAAAACCATTATTGACAGCATTATTAGCGATCATGAGCAAGGAAACAGGGGGGCCTTGGACCTGTGGTTTCAGCCTATAAAAATCTTTTTTCTCTTAGGCTTGTACTGGAAGCAGAGAATAATCCGCGAATCCAGCGCTGGTCCCTTTTAATGGCCAGCTCAGCAGAAACACAACAAAATTGGCGAAAATAGGGGGCTACAATGAGTCGTATTTTATAATTTTTTTTTGCATTGCATAGTGCACATTATTTTTGACATTATTATTATTATTATTATTATCATTTAATATCAGGCAGCAACAACAAATACTGCTGTCTTGGTTTTGTTTCTGTTTTAGTTATTTTATTTCTTAGTTATTTTATTTTCTAATGCAAACTGGAAACTCTTTATAGGACTCTTTTGTGATCATGCTTATTTTAATAATGACATGTTTTAACGATTGTTTATCACCAGTATTATATAAAAAATATTGTATTATGTTTGTTTGTTTTTTCTCCTCATTTTTTAATAAAGCCATTTAAAACAATCATGCACAAGCAAGATGAGCGTGCTTAAAGCTGTCATGAAAAAATCTTTAAGAATCCATGAAATAGGCTAATCACTTTCTATGAAGCTGCGCCAAATGCCGGTTTCTTACTTCTTCCTTTCATAGTTTTGTGATCAAATAGGACCTGAATATGTTCAGATTATAATTTCCTGAGATTGCCATTATTGTTTTCTTACTTTACTATTCACTCTTTTCTTGAAATTGTAGATTGGTGCTGGGGTTGGCGGTATGCCCAAAATCTTATATCATGATATGAGTAATTTTATTTCATGGTATCACTAAAAAAAAAAAAATCACAATGTAGTTATCTTTGAGGGGTATTCAACATTTTGATGATGGCATAGACATTTCATAATTCTTGTCACCAGTGTCAGTATCATAAAAACCCTGGGCCTACGAAAGTGACCATATCGCCCGTTCATACGGGACACCTCCGACCAGGATTTTAATATTGCTTAAAATATCCAGGTTTTTCAGCTGTTTGCGTAGGTCGATTGTTGTCGCTTAACATTCATGGAGGAAAGCTAGAGAGCAGAGCAGATGGCTCCTTATGCTTTCGATGCTTTATCGCACCTCGTGCTTATTCCCTTTGTTTTATTATTTTTTTTTTTTTTAGCTTATCTTCGAAGTCAAATCCAACGAACAAACGTCATCGCAAGCGATATTTCCGGCGGTGCTTCGCTGGTTTCTGTTCCTGTAGATCTCTCAATTCTTCTCAACGCCGCAGCCCTGGCCACGATTGGTCACAATAGCGGTGTAGGGCTATAACACCCGTACGTTGGTTAACAACCTTTCGGTTTCAAATGCTGCTTTGAAAGGTACTATTTTCTTTATTCAAAATCCTGGCCTCGGACCGCATCCCGTATATAAACTTACGCAGATATGGTCACCCCCACCTATTACTAGCCTACAAAAAATGCCGAAACTACTAGCAATAGGAAAAAAACTACCAGTCGAACATAAATGCGAAATGCTACATGCATTAAGCAAAAGCCGAAAAATTAAGTGTATAAAACAGTTTCAGTATGCACACTGTAAATTAAAATATAAACCACTACCAAGTATTTAGGGGTGGCTCCCAATCAGGATTTTCTGAGGCCGATCACAGAAAGCAGTATCTACCCGTACATGATCACCTGCACCGATCTTCTTTAAAAGCCTTCTTTTTTATCATAGCAAATTATTTATAGTGATGAGTCCAATCAAAGATTTTTAGACACAATCCATCTGAAAGCAAGTGATGGAGATTTACTACTAATAATCACAAGGGCGAAACTTCGAGATGAGATCGCTATGATCAATCACATTCACAAATCTGCTGAAAGTCGCCAAACATCCACTTTCTGTTCAATACTGCCGTGCTTGTATGAGAGCCTTGTCTTCGCCTCACAGACAGCTCCTGAAACACTCTCAGACAGAGCACGATGAGAAGGCAAAATTGAGTTCTTCTTTCACCAGTTGATTGTGGTTTTTAACGGTATGAGTAATACCGCTTGTTTTTTACTGCAGGCAAGCTTAAAAACAAAGCAAAATGATCCGCTTTATTTGACCATACAGCACAGCAAGATCACACAGAGCATGTAAATCGCTGACAGAGAAGATGGTCCAAAAATCCTTTTGGTATATCGGAAACAGCAAAAGTATGGTAATAGCATGGCCAGAACTGTTCTTGGTAGACACTGTATTGCTTTAAATCTGCAGAGTGTGGCTGTGCTTCATATATTTTGATGTTGTGGTTGATGATAGAGAACCGTTAAGTTTCCCGATAAGTCATCCCGCAGAGCGGACTCTCAAAAACATCTCCAGATCGGTCGGGCGCCTGTGGAGGGAGTTTTAATAAGAGGTTGATCTGCTTGGGATTGGGATGGGGTCTCCCGCGGCGCCTGCACACCAGCAAGGTATTTTACCCCCAGACATAGCCCCTCTCTCCTGGCCTCGCCCTTGACCTGCTGAGCGTGCACTGCATTAATTCAGACCCAAGCAGGTGGATTGAAGCCCATTTTAAACAGATTCATCACGGCTCTTCATGTGTTTATCTCAAGGGCTTCTTAAGGATTAGTTCTGGAGCGCTTTCTTGCTCTGCATTGCTGGACACTTATATCTGCTCCTGTAAAGCGCATCGCCTGTAGTGCAGGGGGTGGGCTTATTGTGGCAAGAGGTTTGAACCCTGGCTCCATCCCCTTCCCAAAGTAGTCCTTTGGCAATTTTTTTTTTTTTATCATTCAGAGGCATGCAAATCAGCGAGAATCAGAGTCCTCACATTGTCATACTAACATGATCCAGAGTTTCAGTCCAGCACATCGCCATTTATCACCCTTCACTGGATCAGGCACTCCCAAGCACATCCAAGGATTTTTTGATTTCAAGAGTCTTGATGACAGATGGCGCTTTTGTCGGTGGACCCAGATTTTAGGAACCAGAGAAGAGTGTAATTAAAGATGACCAAACCATTTTAAAACAATGTTTGCTTCTTTTGTTTGTGTGTCTTTGCAGTTTGTGTTCTCCAGTATATATAGTTTATGAGGATTGTCAAATGTGTATAATGACATGGGCACTACAGCGTAAAGCAAGGTTTATGAGGGACATTTCCTGTGTGTGTGTGTGTGTGTGTATAGTCGCTATTTCCATCATGAGCCTTCAGCGCGTCTTCTCTCTGCTGATCTGTGTTCCTGTAGGAGTCCTGCAGAGATTTCTGGTTCATTTATGGATTGAAGTCATGACTTCAGTCTGGTCTGGTTGATCCACTGCGCACATCAATAATGCTTACCAATACTTAACAATATCACACTACCCCTGAAAGAGATAGAAGTTAGATTTGATATGAGGGTTTTCTTCCTGATTTTTTCAAGAATGTGTATCCATGTGTGAAGGAAAAGCCCAACCTTCATATCCCTGTGTTGAGAGTCTCCATGTAATTCTCTCTTTGGGGAGACTCATCTCTCAATGATGTGTGTAAACCTAGATATTCAGTCAAGACATTTATGCTGGATGATTTTGGACCATTTTTTCTTGGTTATGAAATGCACACTAACCATTATTAAAACAATAAAAAACTTAAAGGGTTAGATCCACGCGCAAAAAATAGAAAATTTAGTCAGTAATTACTCACCCCTCATGTCGTTCCAAACCGCATTAAAACCCGGTTCATCTACAGAGCACCTGACTGAGCTGCGATTCTGGATCGTGATTAAGAATCACGATTCTTTTTCTTTGGTGTGTGTGTTTGTGTTTGTGTCAAATAGAGATCAGGATTCTCCCATGATTCTGAACTAAACAATATAATGTGTGACAAAATATTAAATTGCTTTTGCAGAAATCTATTTTGTGAAAGGTACTTCATTAATTTGGATGAACATACATATAATTTTTTTAAAATATAATGTATTTAATAAACCAATTTTTAATATTAAAATTATGAAAAAATTGGTTTGAATGAATGATTCAATGACTCACTCATAAATACTCTGTTGTTGTTGTATTTACTGGATGAATCAGTGTATTTGGATGAATCTCTTGAAAGAATGATTCAGTGACAAATAGATTTTTAAGTCATCTGTCGCCACCTAGAGGCCAACCGATGCAATCACCTCACAAACAGCTATTTGAAGGAAGCCAGTTGCTATCAGAAGGGATTCGGCTTTCTATTTTACCGCTACCAGAGACATCAATGTTGGTATCCGAATCTATAAACTTTCATCCCAGTATTTCTGTGTATATGAATGACTGTAAAGAGCAGAGAAATAATACTGTGTAGTTGAAAAGACTGTTTGAGTCTGATCCCTGGTGTTTACCGGCTTGAGTCTGACTGAATTCATCCAGACAGTTTATTGTTTTTATTTATTTTTTTTAATATTTTTTGGTGACCTACAATAATTTGGGGATCAGTACAGTGGGGTTTTTTTTTTTTTTTTTTGTTTGTTTTTTTGTTTTTGTTCAGAAAGCATGCATTAAATGTATTAAAAATGAAAGTAAAGGCAAGAAATTAATTTTTTATATAAATGCTGTTCTTTTGAACATTCTATTCATCAAAGTCCTCCTGAAAAAAATCCTGTACCCCAGTTTCCACAAAAAAAATATGAAGTGCAGCATAACTGTTTTCGACACTGATATTAATAAATGTTAATTTATAAGCAAATAAGTATATATGAGAATGATTTCTGAAGCATCATGTATGACACTGAAGACTGCAGTAATGATGCTGAAAATACAGCTGCGCATCACAAGAATAAATTACATTATAAATATATCACAATAGAAAAAAAAGTTGTTTTTAAATTGTTTACAATATTTCACAATATTAGCGTGTTTACTGTATTCTGATCAAATAAATGCAGCCTTGGGTGAGCAAAGAAGGCTTCTTTAAAAAAATAAAAATAAATTACTGTGATGGTTACTGTAAATGTAAATGTACTTCTTTTTGATAAATTAAGTCTGTTTAGAATAACAAGAAGTGATGAATTGTGCACATTAAGAGCAGGAACATTAATTATATTAAATAGAATATCCAGTTTTTCCTGATTTCCAAAATAGGGAGGAACAAAATGTAAGGAAATTAAATGTATAAATGAGGGTGAGAAATGGGGTGGAAATCTGTGAAACGACTGGCTCATGTTTCCAGTGTCACCTGGTCATTGCTGATATTAGCACTTAAGGATGCTGATAGAGAAACCCAGACAGAAATCAGATCAGACGCTCTCATCCTTCATACAGCAAATAGTGCGCACTCAGCACACACACACACACACACACACACACACACACACACAGACAGGCCCTTTGACTGTTAAACTCTGGCTTTCAGTGATTGATTAGCTCTATAGTGTTGCTGATTCCCATCATTAGCTGGTTTTATTACCCTGCCGTTCATTTTCACCTACAACCCGCACACATGTGCTTCCACTAACCATGAACACACAACCTTGCTTTTACAAAACACCTTCTGCCTTTATTCTCATCAGGAAACCGTGTTATTCCATCCCATTTACCCAGAAGCAGTCATTCACTCACTGACTGACACTTCTCATTGTCTGCTGTTGTGTTTCATTACGGCTTTAAAGCTACTTCGCATCGGCCGGATGTATATACTTCAGCTGCCTTTATGTCTCATGTTTTTAGTAGCTGTGATCATCTGGATTTCCCTTTGTGTAGGACTTTTGATTTTTCTCATGTCATTGTTAGAAGTTGTCAGATATATGTTAGTCAGAATCCCCACAGTAAACCTGCTCACAGAAACACACAGCACTGTTCACTGAAACACGTTTGTGTGTCCTGTAAGAGATGAATGTGGGGGAAGGGAGGGAGGACGAGGATGCTTTGTGAACTCGGTGCTGCTGGATTCTCTGTGAGCTCAGGGTTAATCGTTCAGGAGGGTGTTGTGGGGTTTGTTATGGTGATGCATTTGAGTGCTGGCTTCACGCTGCTGATTGTCGGATCAAGGGTTAAATGTCACCAACGAACAATTATAGGAAAATGTATTCATGTGGGTGGCGTGGTGTTAGTTATTTTGTCTTTACACTGTTATTTATAATGTCAATATTTTGTCTATGTGCAGTCCTTTTGGTGCTGTAGAGATTTTTTTTTTTTGTATTTATAATTTAAAATAAAATGCCACCAAAAAAACTAATTCATCTGATGTAATGCTTATATACCAAATTACTAAAATCAGTTTTTAAGTGTATAGAGTACTGAAACCCTGCAAAGAGTCAAATGGTTAAGAGAGGCACTAGCTGGAGGTCGACACTAATATATAAACAGCACACATTTTGCAACTCTCGATTGTAAACACACTTAACACTAAAATAATGCAATATAAAATTCTGGAAATGCTTTTTTTCCTCACTGAAAATTGTGATATGTCTTGTTCCTTTTCACATCCAAAAACTGTGCATTAAACAGTAGTTTACTGTAAATTTACATGAAATGTGCCATTTTTAACGATCACAAGTAAAGCAGCGTCCTCATAGATTTCACAGTAATTAACAACAACAACAAAAAAAACAACAAAAAAAAGGCAAATACTGTATGTGATTGAAAAGGGTAGGACAGAACAAGAAAGGCTATTAATAATCTAATGTATAGCATCCGTAATAGAAGCAGTAATATAAGATAGATGGAACTCCTATCCATCAAATGTTGCTGCCTCATTATAAATATATTTACTTGTTTTTTAATGAATGTAATTTACAACAATGTGAAGAAGAGCGATGTGCAAAGAAAAAATTACCAGATTAAGTCCTACACTTATTCACTTCTCTCCACTAAAGAATGTTATTTCCTTTTTTTGTTTTTTAAAGCGAAAGTCGTGACATTTGCCAAGTATGGTAACCCATACTCAGAACTGGTGCTCTGCATTCACTCCCCACCCACCTACAACTCCTGACCTTCTGGTTACAAAGTCCAATTCTCTAACCATTGGAGGCCACAGCTGCCCCCTTAAAAAAAAAAAAAAAAAAAAAAAATACCTTTCTCTAAACGGTTAGATGTTATCAAATTATTTATTATTACCTAGAATAACTTTGCTGCTGAATTATCCACTAACTGGTTTATAATAGTATTTTTGTCATTCATATATATATATATATATATATATATATATATATATATATATATATATATATATATATATATATATATATATATATATATATATATATATATATAATTTTTTTTTTTTTTTTTTTTTTTTTTTTTTAAGGTTTTCATTAAAATGAAGTTGTTCGTATATAGTAGATTGTGGTATTTAACACACAAAAGAGTGAATGACTCGTGTCAACACAGAAAAGTATAGAAATTCTACATTGATTTAAAAAACAATATAAAAACGGCTTTGGTATCGGATCGTACCAGTTTTGGTCGACATCTCAGAATTTTCTGGATCGGATCTGAAAAAATGGTATTGTTGGATCCCTAGATTAAACATACATTAATTTTACATTATAATTTCTTTAATACCAGCATTAATCTGAAAAAAATCCAGATTAGCAGCATTTATTACAAGACTCTCTGGAATACTTGTTTACTGGGTGGCGTTTTATTATCGTGCGATTGAATACTTATTGCATTATTGCACAATAATTCCATGAACTGTGGCACACTTTTTTGAACATCTTCACTATTAACCCACAGAGCCATCGGAGCAGAATTCATACTTCATTGCTTTATTATTTATATACATGCTGTTAAACATCCTGGCTTAAATACAAATAGCGGTCTATAGTATAATTCATATTTATTTTCATTGTTTGATTTGCGATGCTTTATTCTTCGATTATTCAATTAAAACCACTAAAAATGCATAAATTTAATACATAGAACATTGGATTGGCCTTGTTACCTTCCTAGCACCTTTTTCATAGACATGCATTATTTAAAAATGATATCAGATGTATTTTACATGTTTTCTGCTTGTGAGCAGGCTGGGATGGAGTTGACCTCTCGTAGGGGCTTTTGGCCCGAGGCACTGGTCATCATCTCACCCCACTAATTAGGGAACCAAGATGGACTTTCTCTTTCAGCCTATATATTTACATTTCTATTATTTGTTGTTGATGCATATCTTCCTGCTTAAATGCACACTGCTCTCTTAGAGGGACAAAGCCTCCCCTGCATTTCCGGCAGATAATTCACTGAAGGCTTTTGATGAGCCTGTAGTCCCTCATTTGAAAGAGAATTCTCCCGCTAACACTCATTTATTAATATGTTTGCTATAATGTGTGATCTGCCTGATTTTATGGTCCTTGATACGATAGCTGTTATTTTACCCTAGTTTAGTCTCTTAATAAAATCTCAGTTTCTCCAGTACATCACAGTAAGTGTAGTGTTCTCTCAACAATAATGAAGTATTTATTGCACAAGGGTTTTAATGAGTACTGATCTCTCTCTTGTGTTTGCAGGAGAACCGCCCAAGTACTAATGGAAGAGGAGTTTATTTACCTCACAGACATGAATCCCCAGTGTTTCAGGATCTTATTAATATTCTCTCTCTGATTGGTGTCCTGTGAAGGTATCACGGGATGATCTCCAGAGAGGAAGCTGACCAACTGCTCAGTGTGGCTGAGGGAAGTTATCTGATCCGAGAGAGCCAGAGACAGCCGGGCACGTACACGCTAGCGCTACGGTACATGAACCTTCACCTTTGACCTTTGACCTGTCCAGACTCCTCTTCTTCAGGATGTTCTGTTTCGGTGTGCTTTATCTTTTGTAACTGCTTCAACTTACAAAAACGTTTAAGCAAACATGGTAACATTAACAGCATGTGTTAAAACATTGTTGCAGCTTGTTAAACTATGCTAGGAACATGATGAAGACGTTAAAACATCCTAGCAATACAAGATGTAACAAAATAATATTAACCCTACTGAAAAAACAGCCTAAGCTGGTTTAAGCTGGAAGTAGCTGGTTTTAGCTGGTCTTCCAGCCTGACCAGGTAAAGAAGTGGTCAAAACCCCTTTAAAACCAGCCTGGAAACCACCCATGATCAGCCTGAAAAAAAAACAGCTAAAACATTTCTATTACTTTAGCAGGGAACATTTAACAAAATGCTAGAAATATGCTAGCAACATGTTAACTGGTGTTAGCAATGTGCAGGGTTCGTACAGTCATGAAACACCTGGAAAAGTCATGGGATTTTAAAACAGCAATTTCCAGGCCTGGAAAAGTTTTGGAAAAATAAATAAACGCAGAAAGTTTTGGAAAGGGCATGGAAATCTATTTCGCAAATCTCTGTACAGTAGAATTGTGTTTAATCAGGTTCTGAATTGCGCGTAGGCTTATATCGTATAGTTTTACTCCCGCAGCTTTGGACTTTTTTTACATTAGACTAAAATGATGGATATTCACACATTTATTCAAAAGCCTATGGCATGTAGGCTAAACGAGTAAATAAATCCACACAGACTGTCAGATTGAATCAGTCGTTTGAAAAGAGTGTGACTGATTCAGCTGCACCGCGTCTTCTGTCCTTGACTTTCTCTTAAAACAGCTTCACATCTCGTCTGCACTGAAGAGCTGCTGCACGCTGAGATACAAGACTGTGACATAGTGTTGTTACAAGAATTTTACATCGTGATTACAAAATTTGTCTAATTTTTTTTTTTAAAGGTTTTTATTTAATGAAAAATTAGCCTGTGAAAAATGTTGGTCAATATTAATAAGTAAACAATATTTTGCTGAATGTGTTTTTGTGCTGGGACCTGGATGGATAAATTTATAAATAAAAGTACTCCTATATTTGTTGACTCGAGAATCAGTGTAACATTTAAGACAGCATTTGAGAGGACTGCCATAGATACATCTGATTGGAGCGTTGAATCACTGGCTCACTCGATTCGTTCAAAAACTGATTCATTCAAGAAACGAAACCGTTTTTGGAATGTTGTGCTATTTTGAAAGTTGGGGAATTTTGTATTATTTTTTTAATTTGCACAGTAGAGCAATACATTGCTTGTGCAACGAATATAAAAACATAAAAAGTCATACATGGGTGCTATAATGCATCCTTAATTCATAATTCATTCATGAATTATAAGGGCATACTGCAGTCTAATAGGCTTCATCGTGCAGTGAATGCTTTCAGTGGACTCTCTTAATCCCTCACAGTCACACATACAGCACAATAACATGATGTCAAGGGAATGTCTTTACATTTTAATCAATGAAAAATCATAGTTTCTCTTTTGTCTTCTTTTTAAAGAACTTCAAAAGTTGCGCTTGAACCATTTTGTGTGAAAAAAAGAAAACTTGCTTCTGCTTGTGCGCAGCTTGTTGTACTGTGAGTACAGTACTGAGTTCTGATTGAATTAGAAACATGTTAGCAATGTGTTAAAACATTCTAGAATCATGCTAGTAACATGATAAAATGTGCTGGTAATGTGTTAAAACATGCTAGGAAGATTTTTACTTACTGTACGCTAGCAATGTGTTGAGATATATATAATATATATATAACTACTTTTCTTGTTAATTTTGCATTTCAAAATTTTATGAGAACATCTTTACAGATGTTCTGTGCAGCAATTGAGATTATAAGGGGTTTCGCTGACTGGTTGCTACTAATGTTGTCAGATTAATTTCTGAGGAACACCCAGAGACCATCTGTCCAAAACGAACCTCGCAGCTCACTCCTGTTCCACCTCAGGATTCGTGTCTGTAACCTTTAACCTCTCATGATCAACACCTCGTGTTAGTTTCCCCTCCGTCTGTGACCTAGATCCTCACCTCCAGTCTCTCTGCCGTATCGTGACCTGGTCTCGCCCCTGTGTGATCAGTCCTGACGTGTATCAGCACACTGGATGTCTCTGAAGGGCACATGGGTTTGAGAGATGTGCTGTGTTTTTCTCACAAATCCATCCAGCTTTATTTTGCGTATGAAGTCAGGTCCTTGAAGAGACTAATGTCTCCTAATCGGATTAGCATGATGTGCGTTTACTTTGGCTGGTTTTTGCTATTCAGAGTCATCACTAGGGTTTTAAAAAGACCATTATTTTACATTTTGTGTAATATTGGTCAAGGTTTCTTGCATTAAATCAAGTTATACACACTTCTTTCCTTCCTTCCGTTTTTAGTGTTTACTTTTTCAGGTTTAGGAAAATGTCACGTTTCAGCCTCTCACTGACCCTAGAATTAAACAAGCTGATTGTACTTCTGTTTCAAGAATACTCTGTATAAACCGCCTTTGTTATGATTCGTTAAATTCTGCACGCAGTGACTCTGTGTGCAGTGTGTTGATGTGTAAATGTGGGTTTACACAGAAAAAATGTGTAAATTGACAGTAAGCAGATAAAAAAAAAAAAACTAAATATTTCTATTTCAAACAAACACTTCTCTTTTGATTGCAGCTCCCCCAAAATATTTAGCAGCACAACTGGTTTCAGCATTGATGATAAGAAATGTTTGTATTATGTATTAGGATGATTTCTGAAGCATCATGTGACACTGAAGACTGGAGTAATGATGCTGAAAATATAGCTTTGATCACAGAAATAAATTACATTTTACAATATATTCAAATAGAAAACAGTTGTTTTAAATTGTAATACTATTTAACAGTACTATTACTATTGCTATTTTTACAGATTTTCTTTCAATCAAATAATATAAATGCAACCTTAATGAGCATAAGAGACTTCTTTCAAAAAAACAATGCATTGAAGTGTGTTAATGTAAAAGTTGTGCTGTTAAAGCTATGTTAGAGGACTTGTGTTGAGGTGTGTGTGTGTGTGTGTGTGTGTGTGTGTGTCTGAGACACAAAAAGTCTCGAGATAATCCCTTTTAATCTGCTCGCTTGAGCAGACGGTTGGCCACACACTGCTACACACTGCACGTGCTGACTTTCTAGTCCAAATCTGTGTGTGTGTGTGTGTGTGTGTGTGTGTGTTTCTCAGCCGCTCTCTTGTGCTCATCCTCAGGCATGTGATTCCTCAGAGAAAGCATCTGTTGTGTCCTGTGCGCAAAAGCTTTAACATCAAAGAGCTCTGTTGCCATCAGGCTTTAATGACATTAGCCTTTGTGCATGTGTTTGTGTTTCTGTGTGTGGTGTATCTTCCTGAAGTCATACAAACCTCTGTGTGTGTGTGCGTGTGTGTGCGTGTGTGTGCGTGTGTGTGCGTGCGTGTGTGTGCGTGTGTGTGCGTGTGTGTGCGTGTGTGTGTGTGTGTGTGTGTGTGTGTGTGTGTGTGTGTGCGTGTTGCTGCTTCTGATATGAACTCCTTGTTGTGTGTATCTGTAAGTGTTTGCAGATCCGTCTGCATCTGATTTTGGGTGTGTTCGGTTCATGTGTAAGTCTAGATTTGTGTGTGTGTGTGTGTGTGTTTGTGTGAGTCTCTGTGAGTCTCTGTGGGATCATAATCAAACTCCAACAGGAAGCACATGCATTATAAAACCTCAGCTGTCCTATGATTTCCAGTGGCTCATAACAGCATTACCATCTCTGATCAGGTCATAATAGATTGTCCTAGAGATTCATGGTTCATAGCGCTGATTTCTAATATACAAATATTCAAATATATATTTGTATATAAATACAAATATTCATTTTCTAAAACTGTTACTATGTCACTATATGCACATTCATTCTTTTTTTTTTATGTATGCTAAAACTGCTTTATAAATGCGTCCACTCTGTTTGCATTCACAATTATGAATTATATATGAATCTCTGACTATAAATGTACATATTTTCAATTCAAACAGTGAGGGAGAAAGTGAGTAGTTTGGATAAATTACTGTTGGCAATTTACTGATTTTTCAATAAAAAAATTAACATGGTCGCGATGTCAGATATTAATATATGACCGCCCACATCTACACATCAACAGCTGTTCGGCATTCAGCAGCTTGGTCCTCCACAATCTCTAGTAGATCATCTCAGTGACAGTTTGAATTCACCAACCACCTGATATGAAAATCAATTCAGTTTACACGACTACTACGGCTGTGCAATATTGGGAAAAAGCGACATGTTATTCAGTTTTTCTGCTGTATATTACGGAATGAAAAAATGGCAAACTCTGAAAAGGCGAACTGTACTTATTTTTAATTAAATGGCAGTCTTTATGATATGACTATCATGATTCTCCAGTCTTATTTGGGTATCTAAAAGCTAAAAACTTTTGAAAATAAAGAAATGCAGATGTAAATATTTTATTTTTATTACAGTGCAATTGCAATATGTTTCTTATTTCTTTAATATTTTAGTTAGTAGAAATAACAATAAAAATTATATATTATATTTTATAATATATCTAATAATATTATAATACTAATATATAGTTATATTGGGTCAAAAACAGTGGGAAAGTGACCTATGATGAAGAAGAATTTTTTTTTTCTCATATTATACCTTGAATGATCATTATTAAAGAAAAGTAGGTTTGCATGGGACATACTAATCAGGGAAACTACACTGCATTTGGTTCACCAAGATGATTGACTGTAAACTAAACTAATATTCAAATACTGGCCAATAATAACACAGATCGTGTACAAACAGATGTTTCAAAATCAGCCTGTTGGGTGGAACAGCAATTAATATTGAAGGGTGGATATTAAATATCATTGATGCAAATGTGTGTGAGTCTGTGTGTGCGTGTCTGTGTGTGTGTGTGTGTGTGTGTGTGTGTGTGTGTGTGTGTTTGTGTGCATGTATCAGGTCTTCATATTGATCAACATATGAGCTTGTTACTCTCCAGGTTCATTACTACTACAAACCAAAGTACAGCAAGTTGATACCTTCAGAGATGCTCAGTGTGTGTGTGTGTGTGTGTCTCATTTCTCTGTGGATCGTCTCACAGCTGTGTGTTACAGCACTTGAGTCCAACACACACTCTCTTTCTCTCTCTCAGCTTTGGCAATCAGACCCGAAACTTCCGTCTGTTTTACGATGGGAAGCATTTTGTGGGAGAGAAGCGCTTCGAGTCCATCCACGACCTGGTAACAGACGGCCTGATCACGCTGTACATCGAGACCAAAGCCGCCGAATACATATCTAAGATGACCATCAACCCCATCTACGAGCACGTGGGCTACACCACCCTGAACCGCGAGCCGGCGCTGAAGAAAGCCCTGCCGGTCTGCAGAGACATGCCTGATGGGAAGGACGCCGCTGGAGAAGACACCGGCCTGGAGGAGAGGGTGAGATGCTGCAGTGCAGTTACCCAGCATGCCTCTGTGTGTTTGTCTTGTCAAGAGATTTCTTGAGTTTTGCCTTCTGCTTCAGCCTTATGTGTGACGGGGTGAAGAGTACAGTTATCCCTCATTGCCATCATGGCCTTGTGCATCACACTGCCTCCCAATTTAATCCTTAGTTTACTTGTGTTTGATGTTTCCAGTAGGGATGCACTGATCCGATATTCAGTATCGGTATCGGCTCCGATACTGGCATTTTTTTTAACTCTATTGCCTGAAAGCTTGAAATGTGTTCCTCATTGGCACCGTTATGCTAAATGACAGCAATCATGTCCAGCTATAGTCAAGCTACACATTTGAAACAATAGTCGAATATCGGTGACCGTTCCCTTTGACTTACATTGTGTTTTTACCATATAATGGGAACCGAAAGTCTTTAAAATAGCTTATTTTGTGTTTCCATTCAGGTTTGACACGACATGAGAGTGAATAAATGATGACAGAATTTGTATTTTGGGGTGAACTGTCCCTTTAAGCAGGTGTGTGGGTGATTTGTGCTTCTGTACAGCTGTGATTGGTCTTGAGTTGATGAAGAGCAGCTGACAGATGCACAGACTGATTTATCTCCGCATTAATTCATGCATGTAATCAGACAATCAGGGGTGATTTAAACGTGCAGTAATTACTCACAGCGGCTCATCGCTGGTCCTCATTGAGGCTCAGGCTATGCACAAACAATGGCCGGGAAAGCCATTTTCAAGGGCATAAATATTATGATGACAGTGTTTGTGTATTAGTCTGATATGTGATGGTCTGTTGATGTCAGGTCTGTGTTGAACAGATATGCTGTGTTTCACAAATGTCCCAGTGCAGAGTGTTTGTGGGATTGTCTGTTCAGTGTGACTGTATCCAGACCAACACGTACTGTGTTACAGTAACAGACTGTATCCTTGAGGCCAGCAGATATGATTTGTACATATATTGAACACACTATCCTTAGTAATCTGAGCACAGATAATGAAAAAAACAACATCAACAACAAAAAAACCTCAGTTTATCTATTTGGATCCTTACTCTTATTTTTAGAAATTCATATTTTAGCCGTATCATCATGAGTTAAAACAGTTATGAAAGTGTTTCCATATCAGCTGATGTTTGTACCAGTGAGTGCTGCATGTGTAAGATGCCCTGTTTTCTCATGGTTACTTGTGACAGTAAAGAGAGACACTGTGTCTTGGTTGCTGTAGGACATTTAGAGCGTGTTTAATGAACACTTGTGTAAAATGTGGTTATGCACTTTCTTAAAAAGCAGTGTTTTTGTTCATTTCTGCCCTTGCAAGTCTGGTCCATTGTCATTTTTCGAGGGTTAGGCTGAACGATGTACAGTGTTTAAACAGCTTTTCTCTGACCCTTAAGGCCAAAGTATGCCCAAAGTTGGGTTACACTTCAATTTAGTGTCCTTGTTAAATTGTAGTTATGTATTTGTATTATTATTTAAGAACATGTAATTACTGTAAGATTAGGATTAGGGTTTGTTTAGTGTTAATTGCATGTAATAATGCAAAGATTGTTACTACAGTAAATACATGCAATGTGTAAAAGGGTCACTAAAATAAAGTTTTTACCCAAAGTTTTTACATCAATGCTAGGGGTGGGCAAGATGACCAAAATCTTATATCAATATATGGGCAATTTCGTGTTTTCAGTTTTTTGCTTTTAATAAGGTATTTATGATTTAAAAATGTATATGATACTGTAGGAATTTCCTAATTCTTGTCACCAGTGTCAAAATATCACAAAACAATTTCAAGCTCACTGAAGAAAAGTAAACACTCAGCGATTAAATAAGAAACTAGTTACAAGCAAAAGGACAAAAAGGAAATGCTACATGCATGGTATAAAGTCAAAAAAACCCTCGAGCTGACTGAAGACAAGTAAACAATAAAAAAAAATGCTACTTACATTGTAAAAGTTACAAAAGTGATTTAGTCGAGCAGTGAGAGATTTTCTCTCTTTTGTTGTTTGTTTAACACAAATAACAGACAGCAGGAATATTAGACTGCTGTCACTTTAAGAGCTGCCCGGATACAATTAGGGCTGGGCGATATATCGCATGTGATTGTCACGCGCATTTCGTCAGTAAAGACGATTCCCTGATTAGCGCTAAATCGCCATCACTTACTTTCAAATGGAGCGGTATTTAATGAGGATGAGCATTAGGGCTGCACGATTAATCGTATTTTAATCTCGATAATGATATCCACCTTTCTTGATTAATTAGGAATAATCGTCACGATATTGGCCGGCTCGTTATTTATCCTGAAACATGTTTTTAATTTTTGTGAACAAATTGTCACTTAGAAAATCTAATGTGAATACAGATGACAAAACACTAACCAAAACCATGAGTTTATATTATCATAGTTGGTTAAAAGAAGTCAGTGTGTAGTCAGTGGAGGTTGGTTAAAGAACACATGAAATGTTGTTGCATTTCCCTGCTGTAACGGCTAAAACCAGCCTAGGCTGGTCATCCAGCCTGGTCTTTGCTGGTGTTTGCTGGTCAGCAGGCTGGTTTTAGAGGGGTTTTGACCACTTGCTTAACTGGTCAGGCTGGGAGACCAGCTAAAACCAGCTACTTCCAGCTTAAACCAGCTAAGTTTAGGCTGGTTTTAGCAGTTTTTTTCCCAGCAGGATAGAATAATCGTTATTAATAATCGTGATTATAATTTTAATCAAAATAATCGTGCAGCCCTAACGAGCATTTTGACACATACGAGTGATTCTCTCAGACAGCGCGCACATATAGCTAAATTTGTTCTCTTTCACTGCTGATTGCATTTCAGCGGCTTAAAATCACTTGTTTTTAAACTGCAAACAATGATTTTGTGACACAGCACAGCAACATTGCGTGAGCGTGTAACCACAATAGAGACAATATTCCAAAATCTCTACTGGTTGTCAAATTACTGCCAGTTAATCGTGTCTGCCGATATGTCACCCACTCCTAATCAGCATAGTTTGCACACATCCGGAGTTTTCTAACCATACTCCGTATGCTCAGCTCGCAACAGCACGTTGAGGTTGTAACACTGTGCAAAGATTTTTTTTATCCGTCATAACTTCTAGAGAGAAAGAAACTTTGGAGTGCACGTCTGTTGAGCATCTGTATTCATGCTGTGTTCTATCAGATGGAATATGCTTGAAAAGACTGTGTGTTCAGCTGTATGCATCTAAGCTAGTGTTGTCAAAAGTACAGACTTTGGTACCAGTCGGCAAACTAAAGCTGAACTGGCCAATCACCAGTGTTTAAGAATCGGCTTAAAATTTCCGTGCAGACTGGTACTGAAGAAGGTACATTTGACAACACCAATCTAAGCGTTTGCATCAAAACTGAAATATACTTAGGGCTTAAAGTATTGCTGGGCTGCCTTTTATTTTCTTTTTTTTCTTTTTTTTTTTTTTTGGAGTACTGTACCTTTAGAAGTTTATATGTAAATTAACCTCTGTAATGATTGCTAATATCTTTGATAGTGCCAGCTCCTACTTCTGCTTTATGATCCACTATAGTTGGCCAGTTCCTAACGCCACAAAAAGAGATGGAAGACAACATTTCGGTCAGGGACAGACAACCACATGCAGTGCCCTTCTGATGGCTGAGAAGGGTTGACTTAACCAATCAGGCTGCTTTGTATTTGTTTGGCAGTGTAACAGTCACCTGTAAGAGAGAGAGACGGAGATGTCCTTTAACGACAGTTAAGATTCTGCTAATGAAGCACAGAGACGGAGCATTTCAGTCCTGCGTGGTGACGGAGAAGATTGCCTGTTTGAATGGAGGTTGGGGTTGTGCTATCTTGGCGAAATCAAGCATTCATCCTCTATTCACCCTCATTAGGCTTGTTAAAAAGAAGATTATCACATGGTTAAAAAAGAACATCACACGCCCTGCTGTCCTTCTCTTTCTCATCTAGCGGCTGACCCCGAAAGATATATGGACACTTTAAGCTGACTTTTGTGATATTAGCTTGAGATGCAAGGTAACATCTGTGTTGAAATCACTGCTAAAAGCTTTTCTCAGAACTAAGTTCATTTTAAATAAAGTTCAAAAAATACATAAATCCTCAGTTTCTTTGGAATCACCTGGTGTTTTGGTGATTTTTTAATGGATTGTACAGAAGTCAGTTCTCCGAAAGTAAGACACACAGGAGCCACAGGTGTATAGAATCACTTTAACTATCAACACAATCCACTACGTTTGCTACGTAAATTCCAAGTTTTCTTCATGTTACGTATTTTTTTATGTTTAGTTTTTTACATTTAAAGAAATAGGTTTGGCAACAAAATGAAAATTTGATAAATTTCTCACCCCCGAGCCAAGATGCAGATTAGTTGATTTCTTCATCATAAACCTAGTTGGAGAAATGTAGCATTACCAACGATGCTCTGTAGTGCAATGTGTGCCATCGATGGGAGTCAAAACAGCTTAATAACAAAATCACGATAATCACAAGCCATCCTTCACCACTCCAGTCCATCATTACTGTCTTGTGAAGTCAAAAGCTTCTGTTGTAAGAAACATTAAGTGTTTTTAACCTGTTGAACTGTCACCCGTCCCGTATACGGGACGCCTACGTTTTTACGTCACTAATCCTGATCTATCCTGACAGACTGTATTCGTTGAGAACGGTCTAAGACTACAGCTGATAAAAACATCACAATAATCCACAAGCAGTCCACACCACTCCAGTCCATCAGTTACTGTCTTGTGAAGTCAAAAGCTTCATGTTTGTAAGAAACAAAAGAAATGTTTTTAAACCATCGATTCTATTCATAATCCATAATAATGTTTTCTTCAGTGAACGGCCTGAGGCTGAGTGAACTACTCCTTTAAAGCAGGGGTTTTCAAACATTTTTGTCAACCGAACTCCTTTGGCATAAATTAATTACTTGCAGTACCCCCTGAGATTTTAAGTAAATATTTCAATTGTTTAATTGCATTTGCATGTTGTTGTTTTTTTATCCTTTTAAAAGTTTTTATCATCATTATTTTACATAGGTATTGTTATTAGAGATAAAATGGCATATCTGGTGGTCTGAGGTTCCGTGTGCAAATGAGGTCTTGAGTGTAATATCTCTCCGTGATGATTATTTTTGCCTCGTCCTCTGAGTGTAACTGCTGCAGTAAGAGAGCGCAGGGCTCATTAGCTCAAGCAAAGAAAGTCTGACGTTTGTGGAGCACACTGGACAGAATCAGCCTCTGTAATGTGTGTCAGTGGAAAGTCCCAGTGTGACTGATAATCCAGCTTTGGCATGTCATAGCACATTCTCTGAGGTGAAATATTGTGTTGGTCCACGTCACACCTTTGCAAGTTCCCTTGAATGTGATGACACCAGCGCTTTCATGACATCCCGTTTTATCCTGTTACACTTGTAGCTGTATTATTCTGTTTGAATAATATTTTTTGCGCTATCACTGAAGCGCTAGAATTTTTCATTGTGTGCTTCGCGAATTATGAATCAGGAATGAGAGGCTCTATGTTAAGGGCACCTATCATGCCCCCGTTTTACAATGGTGTAACATCGAGGTCCCCAGGAAAATGGCATTTTTGGGGTGCGTCCTAAAAACCAAGAGCTGTTTTGGGAGTGTCGCTTTTGAAATCCAGATGAGCTGCGTAATTGAGAGCTGTCTTGTTTAGACATCCTCTCTAACACAGATAAACACTGTGCGCTGATGTAGGAGTAGTGTATGTCTTGATGAATAATTTCAGTGTGTGAACAGGTTGAATGATTCAGACGGGAGCGCTGTAGTTTCCCTGAAATCAGCGCAGATGTTCATCAGTCTGGAAAAGCACTGTTCATTCATTAGGTGCAGGGGGGGGTGCACACCATGTCATACGGCACACTTGATGATCTGTATAAAGGCAAACCTCGATGATTTTACAAAAATAGCAATGGCTCGTGTACGTGGGTTAGTGATAGACTGATGGATCTGCCAGAGTGATTCATCTGTTGGGGGTTTTTGGCCTGTTCTTGCGGGTTAATAACATCCTGTATATTGGGCCATCATCTTTCAAAGTTTCAAAATCCATTCAGATTTCAATTTTTTTTTTGTGACTTTGAGGTTTGTCAGTTTATATATCACAGTTGTACAATGTCATTGTTATATATCACAGTTGTACAATGTCATTGTTATGTAAAATAATATAAAGTCATAGCATTGTGAGATTAAATTCCTAATATTTTGAGAACAAAGTCAAAAATTACCATAACAAGCGTTGCATCAATATGAGGAATAAAAGTCTGATGGTTTGCAGTACTATGGGGTCTTTTTCACTCAAAATAGTATCTTTATTCTCAAAATATTACAACTTCAAATATGTTATTTCCGTGATTTTATTCTCATATTGCTATGACTTTGTTCTGGTAATTTTGACTTGTATTCTCAAAAAACTACCACTCTATTCTCTCGTCATCTTATTTTTATGTATGGATTTATTATTTTTTTATGTGGCACTAAAAGCTGCTGTGACCAAATTCAGACTTTTTCCTTCAATTGCAATTTTAGAAACACATTTCAACTATTTTGTGCAATTTCAAGTTTATATTTCACAATTTTGACTTTTTTCAGACTGATGAGATATATGCGAGATGATATACGGAAATAAATTAAAATTCAAAGAAATAAAGCAGGAATTGTGAAATAAAAGGTCTCAATCTTTTTCATAATCACTATTGGAAATGATCTGTCTTCTGAATGGATTTTGAGTCACATTATTTAGTGAAGCACATGAGCACATTTTAGTTTCAGAAGCTCATGAGCACATTTCGTTTGCTTACATGAAGTGTTCATGAGCAAAATGTGCTCTCCTATTGCTCCAATTTCTCTAAGTGCCATTCATGTGTTTCACGGTAATTACAATAGTAACTGTCTTTAACCTACATTAGCAGCTACATATCTGATCTGATCCACACCTCTTTAGCACATCATTAAACTCATCAGGACATCTATGCAGTGATTAAGTGATCAGATCCACTGGATTTTGTCTGTACACTGATATGATTTGGTCTTAGCACAACCGTCAACTGTTTTGTAGTTTAGTGGTTGGGATGGGAAGAACATTTTCCGACCCCATGACTATCTCAAAAGGTTGAGGTTTTAAAGCTAAATGTAGTCCCTGTGAAAAGCTGAAGCTCAATTACATCAGAGGGATTACAGCTGTATCAGAACAAGCATTGTGATACAGGTATGGGTTAAAAACACTTTCCTGGTCCATGCAACACAGTGTCTAGTGTAAGTGTGTGTCTGTCCTTGCTCTCCTGTCATGTGGGGGCGACGGAAATGTAGCTGAGTTTAGCGTAAACGCAATCGATCAGCAGTGCACCGTGTGACAGTCAGAGGAAGTGAACGAGAAAGTTAGGAATAGAGAGAGAGAGATGGAGATGAAGCAGGGCTCGTGTCTCATAATTCTGCAGTAAGCGGCTTTGAACTCAAGAGGGCAGTGTGCACTTCACTGCTGTACAGCATCCACAACAGCTAAACACTGGAGCTGAGAAAAACATGTTTTTTGGTTTAATTGTGAAGTTGAAATTGAGATCAAATCATTAGTTTTTTTCAGATCTGTCACAGGGCGCCCATCTATCTTATCTTAAAGAGACCCATAACTCAATTTTTGACTCAATCTTTTGTTTTCGTTATAGAATTGAAGCATGAAAATTCAGTCAGAAGATTTTTTGTGGTTGTCTGTGCAAAAGTCTCTGTGGATATTAGGCAGGGTGCTGCTATGCGGTTGCTAAGGTGTTATGAATATTTTTAGGCTGTTGCATTGCGGTCGCTAATTTATTACTAGCTGGTTACTAAGTGGTTGCTGCTCCAAGTAAAAAAAAATATATATATTTTGTTCCCTCCTTAAATGTGCACAACTGTTTAAGTGTTTGAGGTTGTAAGATGTTTGTTTTTGAAAAATAAGTCTCTTATGTTCACCAATGATGGGTTTATTTGATCAAAAATGCAGTAAAACAGTAATATTATTAAATATTATTACAATGTAATTTTCCTGTGTCAAAAGCCGGAGTTCTAGCATCATTACTCCAGCTTCCTGTCACTGATTCTTCAGAAATCAGTCTAATATCTGATTTGCTTCAAGAAACATTCGGGTGTTATCAGTAGAAATCATTGTGTTGTTTAATATGTTTGTCATTAGTATATTTTTTCATGAGACTTTTTCAGGATGCCTTGATGCATAGAAGTTAGAGAACGCAGGTATTTGAAATGAGAGATTTAAAAAAAAAAAACAATCTTTACTGACCTTAACTTTGGACATGATCGTGTAATTCTATGGAATTTTTTGTTGCATCAAAAGTCTATTTACCTTAGAAATGTAAACAACACACCATTCCTCAACAGCGGCTGCATAATCTTAAATTTGTTTCACAACCTAAGAATATTGCTGGCTTCTGTAAATTTGAGCGAATCAATTAATTAATGTTCTTAATTTGTTACTATTAAACGCATAGACGCACAAATTATGTTGTCCAACTGCACAGTCCTTGAGCTTCACTCTTGCAATGCAAGTGACATGACCGCCCGTGTTTATAAATGTTCAAATATATTTGTTTTTTAACAAGAGTAACAGGCAGCTAGCGCGTTGCGATCCTACAATTGCGTGGGGATAACAACCTATTTTTCTGTGCGACATAAATAATGTCATGTCAATCACTAAACCAGCTGTAAAAGGATCGATTTAACACAGCTATACATCTCAAATAAGGCATGGTTGTTAACAGAAGCAATTAATGCAGTAAACTGTCTCTCTTACACTTCCAGTTAGAAGTGCTTCACTGTACGCCTACCATTAATACGACGGATGTTTTTAAAGAAAACCAGCCTAAGTCAGTTATGTTTTGTTTTAATAGTTATCAACATTATGCCACAAGCCGCTGTTGACTGAGCTTAACCCTATAATGAAAGTGAAATCTTTGTTTTCATGGCTCATTGTTGGGGTTTGTATGAGCAGTAAGTGATGCATATGAAGCGTCTCTGATGCTCGTAGTAAGCATTGTATCTGGTTTGTACCAGCTTTATCCTCTCCCATTTTGTTGTCTACAGCGTGTTATGAGGATTATTTGTGGCGAGAACCTGCCTCCCAGTTCCGGTCCTGCAATCATTCATCTTATACGTTGCTGTGATGTGTTCGATCGCCTGCGCTGTGATTATGTCATCACTCCATCCTTTATAACGTTATATAACATAACCACGCCACATCACTGCAGCTTCTGACTGAAGAAACTTTCCAAACTCGAGAGTGTGTTTCAGGGCACTGATGGGATGAAGACGTTTCGCCTGCTGAACAACACACTGAAACTCATGATTGTGATGTAGTTTGACATTTGTTTGTTGCTCAGGAAAGCAGAGCGTGAGCGGTGTGGAGGATGGGATGGAGGGAAATAGGCGGCAATTCACCGTTAATTGCTTGAATGAGCAAAACAAAACACTATCACGACAAACTCCACGTATCTTAAGACAAACAGGTGCTTTTGCATTATGGTGTGGTGTCGAAACTACATGGCTGCGGGTCGTTCGTGGTGAGCTATGCAGTGGCGTGGTCTGGTGTCTTACTGGCGGCGTCAGGGGTCTTGTCAGTGGCTCCTCAGGAGGGGGACGGTGGACGGGGGATGAAATGGAAAGTTCGTGGAATCCAGAAAAATTCCAAACGATGAAAAAAATTAATGTCTGCAAAAAAAAAATACTAATTTATATTATTTCATAGTGCCCTAGTATATTAAAGGTTTTATATTTAAAATAAAAGCTTTTTTGGGTCAGAACTGTTTTGGAGTTAAAACAGCATAATCCAGATGATGATGGTGTTTAAGCTGTATTTGACCTTATAATATTAACTGTAAAGATTGCAATTGGAAGATAATATTTGAGTTTTAAACCTGTAATGGGCCTGACATATGGAATAATAGTAGGAAAAGCTATTGTTTTAGATTTATTGAACCCCTTTAAAAAATAAAGTTTGCAAATATGCATTTTGTGTAGAAGACCTTTATATAGTATGATATAGTAAAATGTGGAGCTTGAACATGAAAAGTTTTAATTAAAGGCCCAAACTGAGGAAACTATGTAATATGGTGCAGTTGAGCTGATATTTATGTGACCATAAATAAGAATGACGTTCTGATAGCCTTTAATGTAAACCTCAGTAAACATACCTTGGAAAATTGCATAAAATGCAGTGTAAACAATCGCTGTCAATGATGTCCGAATTGTCCATTCTGATGAGTATTAACTGTAAACAACATTTGATTATGTCTTAATCGAATGTAAAACCTAGGGGGAGACGTGGTATCATGTACAATTTGTCATCCGTGCAGTTTGGTTTTTAAATGGACAGCAGACCCCTTGAGTTTAGGTTGCAATTGCGTTAATTGATAATTATCAAGCAACAGAAGAAAACACGAAACATCACATCCACTATTGCCAAAAAATTATTCTATAGAAATAAATATGTCAGCTATGAAAGAATAAAGATACGGTAAGCAAGTTGCTATAAAGAATGCATAATTAGCCTATCTAACCATTGGTATTTAATTAAAAAGAAGACCATGTTCTTGTTTTCTTTATGACGAATTGGGTTTTATTTCAATTTTAACATAAAGTCATGTTATGTGTTCACCCTCACCGCAGTTAAATCTTGGTCTATCAGTGATAAAACCTTAAAATCAAACCAATACCAAGAGAGTAGAAATTTTAGAGAAATGCTTAATAAATGCCAGAAACCACCATAAACCCATTAGAATTTTAAAGCCGACTAAATTTAACTGTAGATTTAGTCTACTAAAATTTTATGATATTTAGTCGGAGCTAAAATGTTTCTCAACAACTAAAAACAATTCAGGTGACTACAATAGACCAACCAGCTAAACTAAGAAATTTTGCTGTCAGAACTAACAACACTGGAACCCATCATGGTTGTTTGAGTAGTCAGATTGAATGAGTGATTGCACAACAGACGGCACTACTCTCGCTCGTTTTCGGTTTGTGGAGAAGGAAGAAAATGGCCTGCGAATTAGCCATGCGCCTCGTCTTCCTTCCGCCCCATATAATTGAACCGAGCGTTTTGCTCCAGACGCGTTTGAGAAAGCAGAAAGATCAATCTTGTCAATTAGAGATGGGCTGATAAGCCACAGACTCCTGGCCGGAAAATCACATGACTGTGTCAGTACGCAGCTCATGCGTAAAGCGCTCTGGAGCCACCTCCAGCACAAAAGGTCGTACCAAACACAATATAAAGATCCCGCCCGTGGTGGGAAGCCCGACCTGGTACATGCGGTCTGCAGGACATGGTACTGCTAGCCTTTTCTGAGCGTTCATCTCAGCTCCAGCGGTTTCAATATTCCATGCCCCCGCTTGGTTTTATTGATCTGGAACGCCACAGGCGGAGGTCTCTCATCCAGCCCTCCATTTGGGCACTCAGCTGACTGGCGTCTGGAAGGAGCGATCCTTGTGGTAGTGGATCAAAGGTAACCGTGGTGTGTGTGTTTCTGTGTGTATGTGTGTGTTCTTGGTATGGTCTGGATCCAACATACTGCTGTCTAAGAGGATGAACAGTCCTGAGATTAAGAGGAAGAGTGTGTTCGAATATCATTAAACAATTGAAGTCTTTCTCACACTGCAGCATGGCATATAGTGCCGCGCAGTTAATTAATAAAACAATGAAAAATTGTGTCTCTTGCGCAGGAAGGTGCCACTCAGATTCTTAGTAAAAAAGCGAACATTTAAAATTCTGTGGGCAATCCGGAAGAAGGTTGAGTGATTAAACTTTACTAAGCTAATAGAATTTACTGAGAATGCAAGGGAATGAGATTTATATATTGTTTGAGCGTTGATTTTAAAATGAAAATAAAAGCATAATGTTGCATATGCATCTTAAACATGCAAGTTCACTTTTTATTTAGAAAGCAGGAAGACTAGATTTAGAAAGCGGGAAGATGTGCGTGCGTGTGTTTGTGTGTGAGAGAGAGAAAGTTTGTGGTCAGTAAAATTTTTTTTGGAAATTTTTTTTTTTTTTTTTTTAGCAAGAATGCATGAAATTGATTAAAAGCCATTTGATTTCCATTTTAAAAATCCTGTTCTTTTAAACTTTCTATTCATAAAAAATCCAGAGTGCAACGCATTGATAATAATCAGAAATGTTTCTTGAGCATCAAATCATATCAGAATGATTTCTGGAGGATTATGTGACACTGAAGAGCGGGACACTGACACTGAAGTAATGATGCTTGTTATAAGGATTTGATTACATTTTTAAATTTATTTTTATAGTGTATTATTATTTTAAATTGTAATAATAAATCACAATATTAAAAATTTTACTGTGTTTTTTATTAAATAAAAGAGGCTTTTTACAAAAACGTTCAAAAAAATCTTACTGACCCCAAACTGTTGAACGGTACCTTATTTTACTTCAGATTTACCCCAAAACATTTGTAAACTAAGTGTGCATGTTCTGATTGACCCCTGCTGTAGGTAAGTTTAGCAGACAGACAGAAGTGGCGGTGGCGGTAAGACAGGCGCGGTTGTGGACCGATGGCAGATATCAGCCAGTTAATCATCCTGGCCAATATATCAGTGTATCAGTGTATAATGTGCAGTATAATAATAGCACACAAACAGAGACAGTGTTTTGACCTCAATCTCTGTCTGATCTGTTTGGGAAAAGTTCCAGAGTCATTTGGCTGATGCTGTCATTGTGATTTATGAAGGCAGATTGCAGTATCTGATCATATGTGTGTATGTGTGTGTGTGTGTGTGTGTGTGTGTGAGTGTTTGATGGGGAGGAGGAGAGAGACTTCATGAGCGTCTGTGTATGAAGCCAGGAAGTTGATTTCATTACACACCACGGTGAGAGCAGCTTCAGGCCGGTGAATCCTCCTGTCCAGTAATAGAAATTCCCACTCCACCTTTTTTCTAGTGTTTTTATTAATGTGTTATGACAAACCCATTTCATTGAACAGTACATAAATACATGGGACTTGAAATATTGATTTGAGTTGAATTTCTTTTATTATGTGTGAAGGAAAATGTTCTCTCTCTTGTATAATTCATATCTCTTGGCATGATAAAAGAGATATGAAACTAGCTGTGAAATAGTTAGGACATTGGGTTACTGTAGGGCACAGACAGTCAGGTTTGCGAATTATACAGAAATATTTGACCACACAAGTTACCTCAATTGAGCATTTACTGTCATGTGTATTCCAGAGAGCTGTGTGATAAGAGCAGATTAGTTCACAGTAAATGCTGCTCCACACAAAACTCCATCAACATCTGTATAGAAAATACAAGATTAAGAGTTTAACATTTAAAAAAGAAGAAATGAAGATGTATATTGGTATTGGTAAGTATTAAATATTGTAATTTTACAGTAGTAATAATAATAATATTCTTCTCTAAGTTAAGTCGTCTTGAATTATTATTATTATTATTTTGAGTGTTCCATTTGTAATATTTAGTAATAGCCATGTTTATATTGGTATTTAATAATAAAATATATTATTATAAAAAAAACAATTAATGTCTAACACATCTATTCTCCACACTAACACACAGAATGACACTTTAAGGGGTATTGGGAAGATGAATGAGGTTGAGCGAAAAAAAAGGAAGGGGGAAACGGGAAAAGGAGACGGTCCTTCTATATGTTATATCTCTGCGTTTCAGAGATAATGGTTGTGTGACGGGGGAGGGGGAGCGGAAACGGCAGAGAAAAGAACAGGAGTAGAGAGTGTAGTAAAGACGCGGGCGCGGGCAATAAGAATGAATAAAAATAAGTAAATAGAGGTCAGTGAGAGGGGAGACAACAAAAGAGGACATCCAAGTGGACAAGTGTAAAGGATATTAGTTTCCTAAACACTCGTTTCATCATCGACAGTGAAGTATTACGATAGTAACATTTCTTTATTTTGTTCCCTCAGTATTTATAAAAAAAAATAATGCCCTTTTCTGTTTAATAAGAATAGCTATTATTATGTTGATGTTTTAATATTTAATCTTTAAAATAAATTGCCATCCATAATAAAAACTATTTGACATTTTTATTTGATAATATTTTTAATAGCCCATACCTAATCCCAAAATTTTAGCCGAATTGTTCAGCCTTACAACGCAGCCAACCTATAATTCTTTAAAAGTCCATCGCAGGTACTTTTTTTTTTTTGTTTTTTTTTATGATCATTAATTTTTTTTTTTTTTACACCTCAATTGTGCAGTCCTCATACAGTTGGGATTTTTATGGTGGACTGGTGGTGCTTTGGTGCTTTTATTAGAGGAGTATGATCAGAGCTGATCCATGAACTCCTTCACCCTCATTACGCCCACTCCTTATCTTCCCCCTACGCTCTCCCCTCTCTCTCTCTCTCCCTCTCCCCTTTCCCGGTCCTCCTCTCTTCGCTCTCTAAAAAAATAAACGTCTGTCCTTCATTTCTGCCCATTCTCGCTCTCTCCTCTCCTCTCTTCGTGCCCTCCTTTCGTCCTTTGTTCTCTATCGCGTTCTCTCCATTACTCGGCTTCGTGTCTCTGCTCCTCTTGGCTTTCCTCTCTGCGTCCTCCCCTCTGTCTCCCCTTCCCGTCCTCTCTTCTCTTTCCCTCTGCTTCCTCTTCCGTCTCAGTCTCCGTCTCCTCTGTCTTCCCCTCGTCCTCCTGTGCGCTTTCCGTCACTTCACTTTTCCTCCTGCCGCTCTTCCTCCTCTCTACTCGCCTCCTCTCTCTCCCTTATCACCTCCTCTCCTCTCCACGCCTCCCTCCCTCCCCCTTCACTTTCGCCTCATCTCTCTCTCTCTCCTTCCTCCTCTCTCACTCTTACTCCCTTTCCCCTTACACTCTCCCTCTTTCCCCTCTCTCCCCCTCTTCTCCCCCTCACTGTAGCCTCTTTCCTCCCCTTTATCTTGTCTCTCTCCCCTCTGTGTACCATCTGTCTACCTTTCGTCCCATATGTTTCTTCCTCACCGGCTTCTCTGCCTCTCTCCTCCTTCTGCTACTGCCGCTTGCTCTCTCCCTTCCTCCCCCCCTTTGCTTGTTTCATTCCTCGCTCCTTTGTATCGCTCTCTTCTGCTCTTCTCTCTTCGCCTCTCTCCCCTCTCCTCTTCTCAATCTCCTTCTTAACTTTCTCTTCGGCTCGACTCGTGCCCTTTTCTCTCTCCACCCATTTCCTACTACCCAGCCCTTTCCCTTTTTCCCTCCATTTTCCTCTCCCCTCTCCACCTTTTTCCTCTCCTATCCTCCCCCCTCGTGTGTCCTTAACTCCCGCTGCTGTGGTCTTCTCTTCTCTCTCCTTACCCCTTCTCATTCTTCCTCCTCCTTGCCGTACATGGGCTCCCATACAATCTCTTGCTTCCTCCATACTCACTTTGCCACCCTCCTCTCTTCCGCTCTCCCCCTTCCTTTCATTTCACCTCTCATAAATCATGGCTTCTCTCGGTGGTCTTCCTCCCCTTCAACCTACTACTACTCTACTTGCTCTTTCTCTGCTTTACTGTCGGTTGCTCGCTTTTCTCGTCGTGTCTGTGCCCCCCTCTGCTTCTCTTGCTGTGTCTTTGGCTGCGGCTCGCATCAATCTCTCTACTCTAGTCTCTTCTGGAAACTACTCTCGTTTTCTCTCTCACATGGTCTCTACCTTTCTTCCCCTCTCCTCCCTCCCTTCCATTCTACTCTGTCTTACCCTACTACCTCTCTTCTCTTCTCTCTCTCTCCCTCCCTGCTCTCTCCCTTTCACATCTCTCTCTCCTCCTTCCTCTCCTACTCTCTCCTCCCTTCTTCTCTTGCCTTCCTCTCCGCTCTCTTCTCCTCTTTCGCTCTCTCCTCCTCTCCTCGTCGCTCTCTCTCCTTCGCTCCCTTCTCCCTACCCTCTCTGCCTTCTCATCTGCCTCTCCATCTCCCTTCCCTCCATCTCCCCCACCCCAAGCTCTCCTCCTCGACCCTCTCTCCCCCCCCCCTTCCCTCTCCCCCTCTCCTTCTCCCCTCTCTCCTCCTTCTCTCTCCCCTTCTTTCTCCTTTCATGCTCTTGCTCCATGCTCCTCCTCACTTCATCCTCCCCTTCTCATCTCTCTCTCTCCTCCTTACCCTCCCCTCCTGCTCCTCCTCCCCCTCTCCTTCTCCCTCTCTCCCCTCTCTCTCATCTATCCTCCTTTGGAAAAAATTTTTGGTATATTATCAAAACAATTTTTTTTTGTAATAATGTTATTATTTATGGTTTATCAATTTATTTTAATTTTTTGGCATAATGGTCTCACTTGCGTCTCAGTTTTACTATGATTCATTGAAATGTCGATTGTGTTGCGTTGTTTTTATTACTCACTTTCTCAGAGCGACTATGTCGCAGCGTACTGTCACAAATTCTCCCCAAATGTGATTTAAATCACGTTTGTCCGAAGAGATGTGTTTGTTGCCGTGTGTATGTGAGTGCAGGTTTCTGGAGACGTTGGAAGAGTTAAGATGCTATGCCAAGCCATGAGTCTGTTTAAGGTGCCAGTTATTTAGAGGCAGTTCCAGCCAGGGGTTCACGAAAAACAGATCAAATAAAGCATGTTGTGTTTGCATGAGAGGAAGGGAGGCGTGAGGGAGGTTGTTTGGGGGTGACAGATGGGGAGTGCAAGACTGATAGAGGATTGTCCAAACAGCAGTTTCCTCATTTGGCTTCTGTCATCAGCAGGTAGTGCCCCCCCCCAGACTCCGACCCGTATCAGTCGTTGTTTTATTGAGTCGAACCCTACAGACTGCTGACCCACAAAAGAGATCTTTCTGCCGCTGTTTCTCTCATGGGTTCTGTTTTCTTCTTGCATCAGGACACATAGTAAACTGCAATGCACCTCAGGATATTTTATCAACGAGGGACGTTTGTTTTTTAAGCGGGCTGCTTTGTCAGCTCGTTACGAGTGCAAAAAACTAAAGATTCAAAGCTACATTATCATATAGAGCATATGCAAATCAGCAGGTTTACACTGACATTCATATACTAGATAGGTATACTGGGATTGGTCAGTCAGAAGGCATTTAGAAAAATAAACATGGGGGTTTATGGCATTAATATATCATTTTATTAAAATGTTATTTATGTTATATTATTTCTTATTTTATAATAGAATGTTCTAAATATATGAATATATGGAATATATTAATATTATTAAAAATATTATATACACTGGCGAGAAACGATTAATTAACAAATGAACATTTTAAAATGGATACTGAACAAAACTAAAAATAGTGCTTTATTAAAATTTAAAAAACACAGTACTGAACCATACTAGTAGTAGTAATAATAATAATAATATTAATAGTTATAATGTTGAAGTACCACAAAATCTGATTTTATTTTCCTAAATTCGTTTTATTTTTTTCCAAATTCGTTATTTCTTTTAGAATTTTCTGGAATCATTTTTTTTTCCATTTGAATTTTCTCACTCTGTTTTAGTTAAAGTTCATTAATCAAAAGCAAGTCTAATTAATTAAAACCATGAAACTTATACATTTTCACATCGATTTAATAAAAAATTTAACAAAAATTACATGTTAGGGAGCCCTATGAAATTAAATTTTTTCTCCACCATATTTTTATTGTTACCAAATTCTGCAATGTTTTAGCATGTCTAATTATTATTTGAATCTTAATTTATTCTTTTTTTTTTTTTCCTTAAAGAAGTCTTATGATTTTTTTTCACCTCAAAAATTCTTGTATTTGTGTGATGAAATTTTTCCTGATTGATTATCAAAATGAAGTAATGGAACATTAATTTCATTTTATCTTTTTAGTGCTGAAAATTAAAGCATTTTTTTAATTTTTTTTTTTGGCAAACAAAGGGGATTTATTATTAAAAATTAAGAGCATGGAAGAAATGTTGTGTGATTATTCCTTAAAAAATAAATGTTTGTTTCTTTTTAGTAGTAGTAGTAGTAGTAGGCTATGTACATTCTACTGAAAAATAGACCAGTCTTTTGTTTTGATCGGTTGCCGTGAATACCTTACACACTGTTCTGTTTATGTGATATGAGGCTAGTTTTACCTCTTTCAAATCAAACGGTCAGAAGCTCATAAAAGCTCCCTCAGAGCAGTTCTGGAGATGTTGTTCATGTGTTTACATCATCATTTAGAGAAACGACAGAAGCTGAAATCACCAAGGAAGCGTCACACATGCTTCAGTATAAGTCGAAACCTCAATGCTCAAGGCCATTCATTAGAGTCATGCAGAACATGCAGGATTCATATTTAAATAGACTTTTAAGGCCTAATAGTAACAGATTTAAGTAACGCCATTTAAGTTAAGTGTACTGACCTACTTTTGATTAATTCATTCAAAAATTTGACCAATTCCGTGGACATTCGCACAAGCTAAACTGTGGGAATTTGCTTTTTATGACTGGATTCCTAATTCCAATCCGTGTTTTCCGCATCACGGAAATCACAGGGCACTACAATTATACCTGTAGCACAATGTCATACTCTCACACTTTTAACTGCTTCTATTCTTGAACCCTTGATGATTATCTAATCAAAATAAAAGAGCAGCGCTTGAGTCTAGGAGAACTCACGGTATCACACACACATGCGTCAACTTCGAGCAGCGGTCTAAAAACAGTTTATTTATTCACTAAATGGACACAAGTTTACTTCAAGAGTGAACAATGAGACATAGATAAGTTTGAAGTTCAGTGTTTAAAAAACGGAGCAAACAGAAAGAAATATCTATATTATAGCTCTATAAATGAAGCATACAGACTTTATTAGAGCCACAGAAAACAAACGTTTCGATGAAAATGCTCAATATACAATTCATTATGTACATTAACAACGATTCAGGGCAAATATAATGTAATTTAATGGAAAACTATGTGAATGGCGCTCTGTGGCGTGGCAGGATTTTCTGTCAGCTGCATTTAAATCGGGTCTGAAGTTTCTCCGGCTCTGTTCAGCGTGCAGCATCACGTGTCTAAACAAACAGCATGTGTTGTCAGTGATTTCAGCCACTAGAGTCCGCTCTCGCACTGTATAATGAAAACAGACCCTTCTCAGCCGCTCCGCAACAAACGGAGCAGGGTTGGACGCAACAGTAAACAATCGGCATGGATTTTTGCCGATAACCCGATTGTTTCAGCAATCAACTATCGGTCGCGGATTAATGTCGGCAAGCCTATCTTCCCGCCCCATGCATCGACCTCTCGTCCCTCTCTCTTTCCCCTACCTCTCCCCCTCTCCTCTCCCTTCTTTCTCCTTCTACTCCTCCCTGTCTCCCCATCCCTCCCAGTTCTCTCCCCCTTTCTTCCTAGTCCTCTCCTTCCCCTCCCTCTCTCTCCCCCCTCCCTCTCTCTCTAAACTGCTTCTGCCGTCTCCTCCCCTACCCACCTCTCTCTCTCCTCTTTTCTGCCCTCTCTTAATTCCTCACCTCCCATCCCTCTACTCTCTCTCCTTGCCTCCCCCCTCTTCTCCCCTCCTCCTCCATGCCCCAGCTGCTCTCTCTCTTCTCACACTCTCTCTTCTCTCCCCTTCTCTCTCTCCTTCCCCTTCCTCTTGCTCTCTCCCGCTGCTCCTCCTTGCCTCCTCTTCTCTTTCCTCCTCTCTTCTCTCGCCCCTCCCCTGCCTTGTTGTTGATTAATTGTGATTGGATTTAAACAGCAGTCAGATTTGACACTGCTCGTGTCCTCTAAATCACAACATTCATACGTTATTAGCAGATTTAACGCTCAGGGATGCTGAAGGATTTGTATGAGTTTTTGTGTTTGGTGTTGTCTGCCGGTGCACACCGGCATGAGGGCCCACACTGAGTGGAGTACTGTGCCCAAATTCATGTGGGGACTTTCATCGCTCGGGAGTCAAACGTTGCAGGACATAAACCACCACCAAAGCAAAATCACCTTAAAAGGGGTTCTTCATCCAAAAAAATTCTTATTACATAGTTATTAGTTGGTTATTAAGTAGTTATTACATACTTTTTGACAAACATTTATTTACATTTTTATTTTCCATACATTTTGCAAACATTCATAAAGAAACTCCATAGGTTTGTATAAAAAGAAAGGTTCTTAGAAATGTGTTTTTTTTTTTTTTATATAAGTGATGCAAAAAGAAATAAAATTTTTTGGAACCTCAAGAGATCCTTTCAGTGAACAGTTCTTAAAAAGAACCATTATTTTTCTTATGTAAGAAGAACATTTAATAATCTATAGAACATTTTCTACTCTAAAAATCTTTTGAGGAATGGAAAGGTTCCATAAATGTTAAAGGTTCTTCATTTATTAATCTATAGAACGATTTTTATTGAAAATTTTGGGTTCCATGAATGTTAAAGTTCATCATAGAACCACAGATGCCAATAAAAGAACCTTTATTTTTAAAAATGTATGAAGCAATTTAAAAAGGAAACAATTAAGAAAACAATTCCTGAAATCAATTGAAATGCTGGCATGAAAAAAATCTAAAAGTGGGGGTTCTCATTGGATATATAATGGTGCACAATGATACGCCCTTGTGTTTATAAACGTAATATAATTTGTGTGTCATTAAAGGCTATTAACTTCCACCCGCTAAACCCCCTCCTGAAATGTTTAATAGCTTCCTTCTGATGACATTAGGATAGGTTTGGGGTTTTGTAGGGGTGAAGTGAGGATTCCTGCATATATCTCAGCTGTGGAGCTCGTGCAGTAGTTGATGGCGTGTGTATTCACACACACACGATCAGAGCTCACGCAGGTCAGTGTGTTGCTCTGGCTGATGTGCAGCATGTGAATGCTTATTAGCCTGTGGAGGCACGCATAGACTGGCAAGAAACCAACTGAGCGCGCTGAAATGAGAAAACATTACGATGATAACAGACAGACTAAAAGACTCGTTTTTATTCCGTATTGAGAGATTTTTTATTTATTTCAAAGAATAATCCCTCTCCCTTTCAGCCATTTGAACATATACCATTTTATTTATGCATGCAATATTTTTTTTTTCTGTTGCAAAACAGGATGTTTTTAATACATATTATTGGAGTTTAATATCTGTTTAACTCAGGTTTTTTCTTTGGGTTGGTTGTGTGTGTTTTAACTGATTCTATTATCGGCTATGGTGAGCGGGAAAGTTGTTTTCATGAACTGGCTTCGAACTAATGCTATGGGACTATTTTGAAAGTCAGCTCTTCAAAATCCCTTAACGTGAGCACATCTTTGTAATCCACCTCGCTTATCCCTCACCTGTATCCACAAAGTCCCCTCTCTTCCCGTCACTCTCTCTCACCTCACATCTCCTCCCCCCCCACCCTCAAACTCCCTCCCCTCTCCCCCTCTCTCTCCTCTCTCTCCGCCCCTCTCCAGTCCCTCCTCTCTCCTCTTTCCATCTCTCTCTCATTCTGTGAAGTGCCAGCAGAATCTAGGGCAGAGGACAATCTCATTTGGATGTAGAAGATTTGCATTCAGCGTTTGGTGGATCACGTGAACCATGCTTTGCCCCTTCTGTTCTTCTTTTCTTTTTGCTTTTTCGGTTCTCTTGATGTGGAGAGCGAGAAACTCCCCGTAGCTAGTGTTTTGGGTGTCGCCCCCCCCCCCCTGGCCATGACGTGCCCCACCCCCAGTGGCCCCCCGGTCCCCATGGTTGTGGCCCACATTGCCCTCATGAGAGTGATAAAGCCCGCTTCCCCCGCCCCGCCTCCCCCCCCCTCGCCCCTCGGCCCCCCCCCAGTTCCCATCCAATGGCCAGAGAACTGGAAAAAACTTTTTAAGCGTGGCCAACCGTCCTTTTAATAATAATGAAGAAGAGGGGCCTGAGAGCTCACAACCCAGGCTTCCACGTTTAACACACAACTTGACCACACAGCACGCCATTACAAATTCCCCAGGGCTACGTCCGCAGCGCTGGGTCCACACTAGTGAATTTTGGTAGTGTGAGAGGGAAATTTGGGTTCCCAGGAATACCAGTAGAACCGCCTTAAAAACATTTTCTCACAAATGGAAGAAGACCCGTCCACTGGAGTTTTAGCCCTCAAGATATATTGCTTCCTACATGGCCTTGGGTCTCCCGTTTTTATTTTTTTTTGGGTAACGAACCCTTTTAACTAAAGCCTGCCCCAAAATTTAATAATGGGTTATGGGGAGTGCCTATCTAATTAAATTAGAACATAGGGCCCAATCAGTGGCACTTTGTTTACCCCGCTTGTGTAAAGTGCAGTTAATTCTATCGTTTTTTTTTTTGTGCAAAACCAATTTTTTCCATGCATAGTGCCCAAGATTAACACCAATGTAAACTTGGGGGGGGGGGGGGTGCCTTTGCATGAAAATAACAACCCATATTGTAATGGCCAATTACATTGGCCTAATCTATTGTGGTAACCTTTGTGGTAGTTAAGCAGAATAACATTGAACAGTCTGGAACCATTTGAATTTAATTGGTGAAAAGGAAGGTGCCTGCCAAAGGATGTCATTGTTGCCAATTTTAATTTTTTTCAATAATCTAATTTGGAAACATAGGTCCTTTTTACCAGGTCCATCTTGATTTATTAGTTTGGTCCCCCCCCCCTTCCCCCCCCTCAGTGTAAATGTTGAAACATTCCCATTATAATGGCAAAAAAAAAACTAAAAACCATAGACTAAATTATTGTTTTATTGTTTACAAAATAAAAAAATGTATAACTTTTAATAAAATAAAAGTAAACATTAACACTTGTAATATAATGTATTTTAATAATAATCTTTTCTTTATTTTTTTGACTTGTTTTAGTTTTAATTTTATTTTCATGCCTTGTGCTGCCAAGACAACCCGATATCTTCTCAATTTTCCATTAGGTTAGTATTTAGTTTTGTAAATGTATAATTTAATTCAAAACAAGTAAAAACTAAAATAACAACTAAAATTTATATTAAGAACAGGCTTTAGACCCTATATAAGTCCCCTATGTTATGAGGGTTAAAAAAATAAAAACCCTTAATAATTAAGTAACAAAAAACTAAAACTACTGAATAGTATATCAGTGAATACTAAATAATAAGAATACTGACATTTAATATCAAATTATAAATTGCATTTTTTTTATATACTGGCCTTTCAAATAAAACCCCATTTTTTTTCATCCTAATAGCACTTCTAAAGAAAAAATCTTTTGGCTTATTTAAAACACTGTCCTAAAGGCCCTTTTTAAAACTACACGGCACTCAGCACGCAGTCACCCCCCATTTTCCGTAGAAAACGGAAGATGTGGTTTTGTATGTGGTGCGTGGTTTTTCCCCCCTGATATGTATCCATATCCACAATTGTTGGCCCCCGGTTGGGTCCCCCCACCCCCCTTCTAACTTCCTAACTCACGCCAACTTTTTGTGGGCTGGAACAAGGGGCTTTCGGGCAAAAGACCCCCCTTAAAGCGAAACACATTGAAAGTGCCACTTTGAGAAGGTGGTTCCTCTATTAAGCGCCTGGGTCCTTTCCTCTCCCGCTAATCATAAACCCCAAACCCCTCCGCCGCTTCTTCCCCTTTTTCAAAAAATATTGACAGTTCTGCATGGGCTTAAAGTCTCAGGCCCGAACAGAGGGTACGCTCAAGGGACCCCGGCGTTTTTAATCAAACATGACCGCCAGAAAATCTTTTACAATAAGTGTCCAGCGAATAATTTTCCCAGTTATTTGCCATTCCAGTTGGTTTTTTTAGATTGGGACTTCATTCGTAATTCCACGGAAGTTGGGGGGGGGGAGGGGCTATTGTATCCGTATTGGTTTGAGTATTGAGATTATAAAAAAAAAAAGAAAAGCAAATCAGTTCGCCCCGCAGCTACAGATTGTTAAAAGTTTTTGAGGTCAAAGAATTGGTCAAATTCTTTTTTTTTTTTTTTTTTTTTTTAATACCCTCATCTTAAGCTCCTTTTCAATGACCCCCCCTGTGTAAAATGCAATTCCTTACCAGACCCAACAAAACAACCATCAATATTGTTATCTTCAAAAAAATTATAATTATAATAATTTTGTCCCCTAAAAGAGTGTAAATGACAGCCAGTTTCCCTTAAAAATTTTTTGATGAAAGAGAAAAAAAAAGTCTAGAAAATTTAATTCCTAGAAAATAATCCCAAATTTTTGGAATTTTTTTAATAACATAAAACCTCATATTCCCCATGATTTTATACAAATTTCCCCCATGGTAAATAATGGCCCTTTTTTTTTTTGCAGCCCACCTTGACAAAATATTTTGTTTTTTTTAAATTATATTATTTACCTTTTCAATGTAAAGATGGTTGGGTTACAGTAAAAATTCATGAAAGGAAAGGTGTAACGTGCCATTTGTTAAAGACATTCCATTAAAGATCCCCAACCAACAGAAAGTAAAAAAAAATAAGTATGCATAATTAAATATTTCCCTAAGAAAAGTGGCCAACAAATGCATTGGGTAAGACAGATTTTTTGCTTAATTGTAAACTGCCTCCCCCTTTAGTAGATGTTACCCCCCCCAAAAGGCCTGGGTTTGTTGTGTGAATTCAGAATGAACCGGGGGGGGGTCCAGAGAGCAAGCCGTTTTTTGGCCACTTCTTTTATAATTGCATGGAAATTGAAAAAGGGTCCCTGCTGAAGCCCCCCGCGGGACCTGACAGTCACTGCCCACTCCAGCTGGTGCCCACTCCAGCTTTTGATGTTTTGTTCAGATTTCGAATACTGGAAGAGCTCCCGTATCTCTATCTCATCCCCCCGCCCTTCCTCCAGGTCACGTTGTTGTTTCCAAGTGTGGGGGGGCCTCACTGGAAAGTAGCGTCCCCCCCCCCCACACTGTGTCCCTGAGCCCTTTCGCAGGTCCCCCTTCCTTATTTCGTCGCTTCCCTTGTCCTTGTGTTTTTTTCCCTGGCGTTCCTTCCTCCCTTTTTTCTTTCCTATTTTTTGTTTGTGTTCCTTTTTTTTGTTTTTTTTTTTCTGTTTTTCCCCGCCCTGTCCCTCTGGTAACTGGCCCTTTTTGGAAGCACGCCTGGTCATTTTATGTAAGGCCCCCCCCAACATTTAATATAATTAATCAAGCCTCAATTTGCCCCTAAATTTGGCCATCTGCCCTGTTGCAAGGTTTTCCTTCCTTAGTGTGTTGTCCTTCCTGGGCCCATGATTGCATGGGGTTGCCAAGATTTGGGGGGTTTTTGTTTTTTAGTTTTTTTTTTTTTTTTTGCTTTTTGGAAAAAGAAACAAAATCTTTTAACTTTCCAGCTTATTATGATTATTAACTTATTTTATTTGTTATTTTTGTATTTTTTTTGTGGTTGGCCCGTTTGCACTATTGTTTTTTTTGATTTTATCTGGTAAAAATGGGTGAAACACTAGCTCCAAACATATGCCACTGGTTTTTTTGCTCGTGTTAGTGTTAGTTAGTTTTAGTTGTTTTGTTGTGTTTTTTTTTTTTTTTATAATTTTTAAATATGGACTAGATATAATTATATATCTAATATAATAATATAGATTTAGAATAAATATATATACATTATTAAATATATCTATATATATATAAACATAGCAACCATTGGCTCAAAACCCAGTAGCAGGATTTTCATCTCTTGTTTGTTCCCCCCACCCATGAGAGACAAGGTAAAATGAGAAAAAAACAAGGTGGTTTTTTTTTATTCATTAAATGTTGTTTTTTTATTCCACAAAATGGAATGAGAATTCATAACCCTAAATTCCCCCCAATAGTTATCTTATACTTTCAGCTATTACTTTGTAATTTGTCCACAAGCTCTTTGTCATTTCTCATTAACGTAAAATGTTCAGACAATTTTATCCTTGCTAAAATTTGTTAACATTTTTATGCAAATTGTAAGAATTTTACCCACATATTTTCCTTATTCTTTCTTCCCCCTGTCCTTTCTGTGTCTGCCGACTGGTGGGGTTTTGATGGATTCGTTCAGGCTTTTTAGTAGGTGTTTTTTTTTGCGTTTTAAAACTATTTGTTTTTTGTTTTTACAGGAAAACCTCCTACAAACTACATTTACTCTTACACTCCGTACGTGACTACGTGTTCTACTTATTACAACTCTCACTAACTTAACTGCAATTTCTGTAAAACACGGTTTATTTTTATTTTGATTTGTTTTTGGTTTGTTTTGTTTTTGTTTTGTTTTATTTTTAGTGTTTGGAAAATGTTTTGGGTTTTTTATTTTTTTTTAGGTGGAAAAAGGTGGTTTGGTATTTTTGGTGCAGTGGTTTGTTTTTTAATAATAACTAAAGTAGACACCAAAACCCGTAAATTTTTTCCAAAATTTCTGCCCATCCCATTTTTTTTCTTTGTTTTTCTAAGAAATTTTTTTTTTTTTTTTTTACTAAGTTAGTAACAGTGTAAGGAGTGAACGAAAAGTCCCCACTTTCCCTGTTTCTTCTTTTCTTAGGGGTTTGTTTGCCCCCAAAAAGGTTGGAAAAAATTTTACAAGTTAAACTGTGTTTGGGAAAAATCCAGGATATTTTTTGGAAACTTGTTCCCCCAGGATTTTTTTTTGGATCTTCTCTTTTTCCTGGTGGCGGATTGTTTTTCCCCCCCCGGAAAATTTTCCACCCCTTTGCAACCCCTACTTCTTCCCCTTGAATATCTTTTTGTTTATCCCTTCATCACACAAAGGAAGAGAAGTCCCCCATATAGCTGTGAACACAACATGAGGGTGTCAATGATGACACATTTTTATTTGGGGCTTACAGTAACCCATCCCTTAATTAGCTCGCGTGTATTGATTTTTTTCAAAGGTTTATAAGAGATGTACTTTTTGAGGGTTTGAAGCCTATACCAGTGCCAGAATGGCGTCTTATGCATATTTTATAAGGCACCATTTGTATCCTGGCAAGTTCTGTCATAGCCAAGGTGACACTTTGAGATCCCGTCAGCCAACGGAAGCGCTGTCATCGCTGATCAGAGGTCAGGAGAGGTCACTGATTAAGCAGATGAAACGCTCAGTTGCTGGCGACTTAATTTAATGAAGCACATCCGCCTCAGGATCGATAATACATCACCCCCACCTAATCTCTTATTCAGTTGATTTACTGATTGATTTAGCCATGGGGTTTGACAGGAATGATGAAATGAAGTCTAGAATGGGGTTGGTCTGGTCAGCTGAAGTGTGTTTGTGTGTGTGTGTTTCTCAGATTGTGGGTTGAATGTCCACCTACGGGGGACAGTGCTCTCGCTAGATGGGTGACCCAACGACTGCAAAACCGGACCAATGACAGCACGTGAAGCAAGGTTGTACAAGAAAGCTGTGAACCTCACTCAAAACACTGGTCAGGGATCCTAACGCTCACACGACCCATGGTGGTGGACATGATGCATACGCAGAGAGTCTGGCAAGGCACGAGTGATTCCTCGCTGAACCACTGACTCTGCTTTACGCTGAACAACCATGCAGATATAGAAAGGTGTTGTAGATTGTGTGACATGTGTTGTGTTTGGTTTTGGCAGTTTGTACACGGTCCAGAGTGATATGTTTAAGTACAATACTCCTTGTGTTGTGTTTTGTTTTGTTTGTTTTTAGTTATTGTTCACAACATGGTTGGAAGATATATTTTGTTTTTTTTGTTGTTGTTCAAGTACCCCATTGTAAAAAAAAAAATGTTTTTTTTTTTAAGTTATTATTGTGTGTGTGTATTTGGTGTGTTTTGATTTTTTGCTTTGCACACAGTATCAGATGTTTCTAATAAAACAAAACAGCTTTTATAATACTGATAGCCAGGATATATGACCACAGAGTTTTTTCATTTATATTGTTGTGTGTTCGTGTTTTAGGGTGTGTTTGTTAGTGATTTCGCTACGGGGGATATCTTGTGTTTTGTTCTAATATACACTACAAATCCTTTAGATTTCACCGAAAAGACAAAATATCAGAGGCTCGTGGACACAGAGCTACACATTTATCCCCATCGGCTTTTTGCATTGGAGATTGCAGCGAAGCATTGTGTGTGCTGTATAACACATTCTTCAAACCGTCTCGTCTCTCATGGTTTGAAGTCGGAGGGTCTCTATCAAATCTCTGGCTTCAGTGACTTAATTGAAGATGTGAAGATTATCGTTCGACCGAGGTGAGTGGCGTTTTTTGTCTGATATGTGTACAGTACTGCATCCATCACAACCCCCACTTCCTACACACACACAACGCCTACAACGCATATACTGTGTGTGTAATCCTGATGATCCCATACACATAGCTGCTCACCGCAATGTGCTTTTTTAGGTCACTCTTTGTCTTGTGTATAGAGCTTTGTGTTTATGTAATGGTGAAATAGTCCTGAGCTCTTGAAAAATGTTAAAATGGCACATTTTGTAAGGAGGATTTTTGCCCATCTCGTGGTATTCAGATGCATTACTGTTTTCATAATGACTCTCATTACAGATATGAGGATATGAACCTGCTAGAGAGGAAGAAATATGTATCTTTACAGGTTTATACTGGACGCTGTGCGGAAGGACTAGCAGTGTTTTAGTTTGTCAAATTCAGTTTCAAGCAGAGTTCCTGAATACAGACAGTTGTTATTTGTTTATTATTTATTTGATCCATCAGGGTTTTTAAATATTTTCAGTATTTTACTATTTTTTACTTTATTCCATTTGTGTTTTTGTCTATTGACAATAAAAGCTCCTAGATAAATTAAATTATAAATATAGATGGAAACTGAACTTACTAAAAATAAAATCCCTTTTTTAAATATTAAAAAAAATAACTAATTAAAGTAACAACTTAAGATAAATAAATGATTACGCTATACAATAAAATTCAAAAATAAAAGGAAATTCAGGCAACTGTTAATAAATACTTTTTAATAGTGAACACTACCTAGTCAAAAATTCTGAATAATTCAGATTTTTTACATTTTTTATTTGTTGTTTGGGAAAGATGTGCTCACCAAAGACTGCATTTATATTAGGGCACTGTCACAGGAGATTAATCACATCCAAAAATAAGTTATTGGTTTACATAATATATGTATTGTGTGTTGTGTATCTTATTAGGGGCGTGTGTTTTAAAAACACCACACATACAGTAATATATTTACGAAAAAAAGTTACGTTTATATATAAAATATATTTATATTGTAATATAAATTATATGAATATAGATATTTTTAAAATATATATGTATGTGTGTATTTATATATACATGTATAAATATTCACAGTCCACATACATATATTATGTAGTAGAACTTTTATTTTGAATGCGATCAATTTCAATTAATCATTTGAGAGCACTAATTTAAATTCGATCAAAAGTAGAGACAAAACAGGAATATAGTAAAATGTTACAATTACGTTTTTCTTTGTATAAAAATATTAATAAAAGTTATGTTATTCCTAGATGTAAAAGATTAATTTCCATCAGGACCATTTCCACAAAAATACTAAGACCACCACAACTTGTTTTTTTTTTCTAACACTGGTAATAATAAGACAATGTTTCTTTGAGCAGCAAATCAGCATATAAATGATTTCTGAGGATCATGGACACAAGATAAAAAGATTCTTGAGTAAAAATGCTGAAAATTCAGACATTTGCATCCTCAGAATAAATTGTATTTTCATGTGTGATTTAAATAGAAAATAAAGTTTTTAATTGTAATAATCTGTCACAATTTTACTATAATGAGTACATTTACTATATCAAAAAAAATGCAGCCTTGGTGTACATAAAAAACTTTTTCAGAGTAAATATTAATGACTCCAAATGTGTTTATATAATACTGAAGTAATCCTGAAGCTTGGAATACAGAAGCATAATAACACTAAAACACCTGCACCATGCAGCATCCCCAGTGCAGAAGTATTCTCACAAGCTCAGAATAAGATAAAAGTTAGCTAATGTCTTCATGCTCAATGTCCCCGGAAGCCAAACAAGAGCGCTGTCTGTGTGAATGAGTGCGCATGTCATCCATCGAAATTGCTTCCAGCAGCAGAGGAGCCCAGGGTGAAATGTGTCTGTGTGTAAATGTCGTTCAGATGTGAGAGCAAAGCAGACATCTCCCGTCAACGTCTATGAAGACATACAACGTCATCACAGGTGCTCTTAAACTCTACTTCATGTTGGACCGCTGCCGATCCCGTCATCACGTATGATCGCATATACAACGCTTCATCGAGGCGGCCGCAAGTGGAGTCAACAACGCGCCACGCTTCTTCTCAGTAGACATTGTGGCCTTTGCCCATATTTTCACTTCCTTTTAATTTAATAAAAAAGCAGAATTCATCAAAGTAGAGATGTTTGCTAATGCCTGTGCACACAGAACGCATGAATTATTGTGTATTTATAGTGCCTGCAGACCAACAGAGCAAATACTATGAGGCTTTAAACAGACTGGGCTTGGATGACCCCCCAATGACCCCCCAGTAATTGCGCGCAAGATCAACCGATTTTTTTTTTTGTTATGTTCTGTTGTGGTTGTTTTTTATTTTTTTAACATATTCATTGTACATACCAATTTTCATGTTTATTTAATGTTTCTGTTCTTTGAACATAAACACATCAGAGTTTTAAACTCAAAACATGTCCCAAATTGGTACGGGGTTAAAGAATACAACAGACCTCAATGTAGTAAACAGCAAAATGCGAGGACCCAGTGGTTTGATTATCCGCGCGACACAGCTCTTGCTTTCAGCCTGCACGCATCTGTGATCGAGAGAGAGAGACGCCCTGATGTATTTTGAATCTCCCTCTCTGTTTCTTTGTTTGTTTGTTTGTGTCAGCAGCTGACAGACCCGTATGAGCGGTTTGGCTGTGAGCTCTGCAGTGAAGCTCTGAAGCAGATGCCTCCGGCTCACTGTGAAACACTGCGATATCTCATGGCACATTTAAAGAGGTGAGAAATGTATCGATATCAGACCTTCTGTAATAACATCAAATGAAAATTTGTCAGCATTCAGTTGTCTGTATGAGTTTCTTTTTTCCTTGGAGATATATATAAATTGCTTTAACAGTAAAATAATTTTGCGAGACTGAACAAAATTTATTGTAAAAACTGCATATTTACTCCATTAATATAAGGTTAATATTACATTTGAAGTAACAAAATGTGTTTTATATGAGCAATATCACTCGAAAACGTCACTTTAGAACCAGTAACGAAGGAACGTTGAGCTGCTTCATTAAAAGCTTATTGTATTACTTAATTAAAAGCTCACTGTATTATGTAAATATTGTGAGAGAGAGATTGAGACTGAGCGAGTGTGATTACTTGCCATCTGATACCAGCATTCATTCTTCAGCTCAATTTCATATACAACAATAATACATTATTTTGAATTTTTTCCGCTGAGGAAGCGCATATCTTTGTCGTTACTGTCCTTTTCATCTAAGGGTGATTTCCAATGACAGCACTGCTCACTGCATTTGTTAACTGTTCCTTACAAGCTGTTATTAAAAGTAAAAATAACTTCCATTTCAGTCTCTTTAATTATAAAAGTCTTTACCGCTGACTCGTAAAACAGTCACTTGTCGCCATCTTCCGCAAATTTTCAAATAGACATTATCTTCATTAACAAACCGTATATTTGAAGTCTAAACAAGTATGTTCTCGCCCTAAAAAAATATTAAATTTATATTATGTTACGTGAAAAAAGTGTTATTTTTTGTTTTTTTTGGATTGTAGTGATCCGCCATGACAACACCTGACACGCGCTGTGAGAAATACAGGGAGGGGAGTGATACAAACAGTGAAAGGGTGGTGGCACTATCTCATGATTCTCAACCAATCAGGTTTGAGAACCAGAACAAACTGTTGTATAAATCTGTATAACACATTGATAACCACAGTAATAATACAGGTGGGAAATCAGAGACATGTTAAATTCACAATCATTTCATAACAAGTAAGCTTTTTCCACAAGCTGAGAGGACAGGAGGTGTTTACACAATACTAATATATAAATACATAGTACCTAGCAACTGAGGAGGTGAATACTAATATATAATACATAGTACCTAAGCTGAGGAGGTGAATACTAATATATAATACATAGTACCTAAGCTGAGGAGGTGAATACTAATATATAATACATAGTACCTAAACTGATGGAGGTGAATACTAATATATAATACATTAGTACTTAAGCTGAGGAGGTGAATACTAATATATAATACATATACCTAAGCTGAGGACGGTGAATACTAATATATAATCCACTAGTACCTAATGCTGAGGAGGTAAATACTAATATATAATACAGTACCTAAGAAGATGGAGGTGAATACTATATGATAATACATAGTCCCTAAGCTGAGGAGTGAATACTAATATATAATACATAGTACCTAGCTGAGGAGGTGATACTAATATATAATACATAGTCCCTAAGCTGAGGAGGTGAATACTAATATAATACATAGTACCTAAGCTGAGGGGTAAAAAAATACTAATATATAATACATAGTACTTAAGCTGAGGAGGTAAATACTATATAGAATACATAGTACCTAAGCTGAGGAGGTGAATACTAATATATATACATAGTACCTAAGCTGAGGGGGGTGAATACTAATATATACTACATAGTCCCCTAAGCTGAGGAGGTTGAATACTAATATATAATACAATAGTACCTAAACTGAGGAGGTGAATACTAATATATAATACATAGTACCTAAGCTGAGGAGGTGAGTCTAATATATAATACATAGTACCTAAGCTGAGGAGGTGAATACTAATATATAATTACATAGTACCTAAACTGAGGAGGTGAATACTAATATATAAAACATAGTACCTAAGCTGGAGGAGTGAATACTAATATATAATACATAGTACCTAAGCTGAGGAGGTGAATACTAATATATAATACATAGTACCTAAGCTGAGGAGGTGAATACTATATATAATAACATAGTACCTAAGCTGAGGAGGTGAATACTAATATATAATACATAGTACCTAAGCTGAGGAGGTGACTACTAATATATGAATACATAGTCCCTAAGCTGAGAGGTGAATACTAATATATAATACATAGTAACCTAAGCTGAGGAGGTGAATACTAGTAATATATACCCTACATAGTACCTACTAAGCTGTAGGAGGTGATACTAATATACGAATATAATATACCTAGAGCTGAGGACTGAGCGGGTAATACTAATATATAATACATAGTACCTAAGCTGAGGGGGTAAATACTAATATATAATACATAGTACCTAAGCTGAGGATGTAAATACTAACTAATATAATACATAGTACCTAAGCTGAGGATATATCATATACTAATATATAATACATAGTAACCTAAGCTGAGGAGGTGCAATACTAATATATATCCATAGTACCTAAGCTGAGGAGGTGAATACTAAATATATAATACATAGTACCTAAGCTGAGGAGGTGAATACTAATATATAAATACATAGTCCCTAAGCTGAGGAGGTGGAATACTAATATATAATACATAGTACCTAAACTGAGGAGCTGAAATACTAATATATAATACACATAGTACCTAAGCTGAGGAGGTGAATACTAATATATAATACATAGTACCTAAGCTGAGGAGCTGAATACTAATATATAATACATAGTAGCCCTAAGCTGAGGAGGTGACATACTAATGTATAATACATAGTACCTAAGCTGAGGAGGTGAATACTAATATATAATAACATAGTACCTAATACCTAAGCTGAGGAGTCGTCTGAATATAATATATAATACATAGTACCTAAGCTGAGGAGGTGAATACTAATATATAATACATAGTATTTTTTTTTTTTTTTTTTTTTTTTTTTTTTCCTAAGCTGAGGAGGTGAATACTAATATATAATACATAGTACCTAAGCTGAGGAGGTGAATACTAATATATAATACATATTACCTAAGCTGAGGAGGTGAATACTAATATATAATACATAGTACCTAAGCTGAGGAGGTGAATACTAATATATAATACATAGTACGTAAGCTGAGGAGGTAAATACTAATATATAATACATAGTACCTAAGCTGAGGAAGGTAAATACTAATATATAATACATAGTACCTAAGCTGAGGAGGGATATATACGAATATATAATACATAGTACCTAAGCTGAGGATGTAAATACTAATATATAAACATAGTACCTAAGCTGAGGAGGTGAATACTAATATATAATACATAGTACCTAAGCTGAGGAGGTACAATACTAATATATAAATACATATACCTAAGCTGAGGAGGTAAATACTAATATATAATACCTAGTACCTAAGTCACTGAGGAGGTGAATACTAAGATATAATACATAGTACCTAAGCCGAGGAGGTAAATACTAATATTTCAATACAATAGTACCTAAGCTGAGGAGGTGAATACTAATATATATACATAGTACCTAAGCTGAGGAGGTGAATAACTACTAATATATAATACATAGTACCTAAGCTGAGGAGGTAAATACTAATATATAATACATAGTACTTAAGCTGAGGAGGTAAATACTAATATATAATACATAGTACCTAAGCTGAGGAGGTGAATACTAATATATAATACATAGTACCTAAGCTGAGGAGGTGAATACTAATAATATAGTACTAATAGTACCTAAGCTGAGTATATAATACATAGTAATAAGCTGAATGAATATATATATATAGTACCTAAGCTGAGGGGGTAAATACTAATATATAATACATAGTACCTAAGCTGAGGAGCTGAGGATGTAAATACTAATATATAATACATAGTACCTAAGCTGAGAATATAATATACTATATATATAATACATATACCCCTAAGCTGAGGAGGTGAATACTAATATATAATACATAGTACCTAAGCTGAGGAGGTGAATACTAATATATAATACATAGTACCTAAGCTGAGGGGGTGAATACTAATATATAATACATAGTCCCTAAGCTGAGGAGGTGAATACTAATATATAATACATAGTACCTAAACTGAGGAGGTGAATACTAATATATAATACATAGTACCTAAGCTGAGGAGGTGAATACTAATATATAATACATAGTACCTAAGCTGAGGGGGTGAATACTAATATATAATACATAGTACCTAAACTGAGGAGGTGAATACTAATATATAATACATAGTACCCTAAGCTGAGGATGTAAATACTAATATATAATACATAGTACCTAAGCTGAGGAGGTGAATACTAATATATAATACATAGTACCTAAGCTGAGGAGGTAAATACTAATATATAATACATAGTACCTAAGCTGAGGGGGTAAATACTAATATATAATACATAGTACTTAAGCTGAGGAGGTGAATACTAATATATAATACATAGTACCTAAGCTGAGGATGTAAATACTAATATATAATACATAGTACCTAAGCTGAGGATGTAAATACTAATATATAATACATAGTACCTAAGCTGAGGAGGTAAATACTAATATATAATACATAGTACCTAAGCTGAGGAGGTAAATACTAATATATAATACATAGTACGTAAGCTGAGGAGGTAAATACTAATATATAATACATAGTACCTAAGCTGAGGATATATATATACTAATATATAATACATAGTACCTAAGCTGAGGAGGTGAATACTATATATAATACATAGTACCTAAGATGAGGAGGTGAATACTAATATATAATACATAGTACCTAAGCTGAGGATATATATATACTAATATATAATACATAGTACCTAAGCTGAGGATATATATATACTAATATATAATACATAGTACCTAAGCTGAGGAGGTGAATACTAATATATAATACATAGTACCTAAGCTGAGGAGGTGAATACTAATATATAATACATAGTACCTAAGCTGAGGATATATATATACTAATATATAATACATAGTACCTAAGCTGAGGAGGTGAATACTAATATATAATACATAGTACCTAAGCTGAGGAGCTGAGGATGTAAATACTAATATATAATACATAGTACCTAAGCTGAGGAGGTGAATACTAATATATAATACATAGTACCTAAGCTGAGGAGGTGAATACTAATATATAATACATATTACCTAAGCTGAGGAGGTAAATACTAATATATAATACATAGTACTTAAGCTGAGGAGGTAAATACTAATATATAATACATAGTACCTAAGCTGAGGATATATATATACAAATATATAATACATAGTACCTAAGCTGATGAGGTGAATACTAATATATAATACATAGTACCTAAGCTGAGGAGGTGAATACTAATATATAATACATAGTACCTAAGCTGAGGAGGTAAATACTAATATATAATAGCTGCACAGTGTCATGTGTGTAAATACAAAACACCATCATGGAAACACACAACACTTAAATAATGCAAAAACGTTAATAAGATGTAACATAAAACCCTATTGTACATAACTGATGATAAAAACTAACAAGAAATAATATTTAAAGGGGTGGTTGATTGGCTTCATAAAAACAGGAAAAGATCAGTGCGTTTATCAGAGAAGGGACAGAGCGGTGTGGAATAACGGGAAATTATGTGAAAAATAATGTTTTTTTAAAAACGAAGCATTTACACGTTAGACTGCACCTCATAAACACAATCAAGTCTAGAAAAAAAATCAGTGAACCACCCCTTTAAACGAAATACCATTAAATGTAGTGTGGGAATGTCAGTTTATGGTTTTTCGCTGTAAATTACAAAATGACTGCATTTTACTTCCAAAATCTGTACATATAACAGTAGTGTATAATTACATGAAATATCCCATAAGATCTATTACTTTATATATTTATTTTTTATTATAATTTTTTTTTTTTTTTTACAATATTCACAAACTTGGTGTTAACCAATGAATAAGTTTTTAGCGTAGCACTTTTACAGTTCAAAGTTAAAGAAATGTGTGTGTGTGTGTGTGTGCGCAGGGTAACTCAGAACGAGAAGCATAACCTGATGAACGCTGAGAATCTGGGCATCGTGTTCGGCCCGACTTTGATGCGGGCGCCTGATCTGGACGCCATGACGGCTCTGAACGACATCCGCTACCAGAGGCAGGTGGTGGAGTTACTCATCAAGAATGAAGACATCCTCTTCTAGCATCACTGTCGTTGATGTACACCCATACTGTTTACTTCTGCTCTGACTCCGTCTGCACTCCATATGAAGGACTCTTGTATTATACTGCATTTTCGGACCAGTCCTTACTAACACTTCTACCTGTCTGATGGGTTCTCTTCCTGTTTCTTGCATGTCTTCCTCCCCATTTTTGTCGGGGGTCGCTGAAGCTGAGGGGAGTGACGTACCTCAGCATTATTATGGGATGGCATCGCTCTGTCGCGTCAAAAGCGGTGGAGTCCAGCAGAGTGGGTTTCTGTTTCAAACAGGCTTTTTTCTTTTGTTTTTGTAAAACGTTGTGAATTTGATATTGTCAGTTATGGAGACGCTTTACCTGAAGAGCCATAAATAAAGATGGTGGCATTGTGCAGGCATAATAATCTCCTCACATGATATATAAACTCTTCATCATTCATACTTGTTCATAGAGGTTTGTTATTCATGTTTGTATATGAATGTTTATCTATGGCTCAGCAGGTAAAGTGTCGCCATGTTTTTTTGTTTTTGTTTTAATCTGTGATTTGTTTCTGTTTTTGGTTGTTTTTTATTCCTTCCGTCAGGTTGATCTGACTCTGTTCTGCCTTCACATGTCGAAAGAATGACTTCTGCTGTAGACAGGGAGAATATTTACAGTCCATGTACATTTCAGGATCCTTGATCTTTAGAAAACACTCTTACGCTCACATGACTGCTTGATGTTTTTTGGTTCTGTGTTTTTGTACTTGATTTAAGCATGAATACATTAATTTATTAAAATGTGCTTTTAGTACTGTGTTCTGGGTCAGTTAATTCTAAAAAAATTTTCATTTTTATGTTAATTAATATTTGAAAAAGATTCCATAATATGGAGTGATAAAAAAATCCATTTATTCTTTTATTTTGAGAGTAATTGTATGTTTTTTAGTCCGAGCAGAGGAGTTTGTGTGTGATATGTGGCGTGAGGCCTGAGCCCTGCGAGTCTGTCTCAGTCCTGCTGCTTTATTTACAGATGAACATGACGTGAGCGGTCCTGCGGCGGACCCTCTTCACTGTTTTAATTGCTAGAAGTACATACTAATCTCGTCATGGCTTCGCCCTGCAGTAACAAAAATGCCATCAGGCTTTATATTACATGATATCAGAGCAGGTTGTGTTGAGCTAAGGGCTTTAGTTGACAGCGTGTGTTTCAGGTCGGGCGACTCTCCTTCATTCGTGACCCTTCTGTCAGCTGCAGAGCCTTCATTTTCCATGAAATCCCATTAAATTATCTCCCATTCTTCTCGCTGGTACCAATGAATAGCCTTCAGAGCTGCACTCATAAAAATACATGAAGCTTGACGAGCTTTGATGACTACCCTGTGACCTTTATTTGAATATAATACCCTCATTGTTATGATGTTCAACTAAGGGTTTAAAAAATCTAAATACACGTTATGTATCGATAGATATAGATATTTAACATTGCTCTTTTGTTGGTTTTGATTTTCCTTATCTGTAAGTCGCTTTGAATAAAAGCTCTATTTTCATCATTGATAATATGGATAAGATCATTTTTAATGTTTGTTGAGCAGCAAATCATCATATCAGAATCAGTTGACAAAAATTGGTTTAATGACATTTTAGTATTGATCACAAACCAGAGGCCTTTGTGAAGCTGAGAGTATTTTAAAATATTCTACAGTCAGATTCAGACACAATACTGTAAAGCTTTATAACAGAATGACTGCATTATTCTCTGTCTGTGGTTTGAGTAGATTATATTCACAGATCTGATTCACACCACTGACTTCATATAAAATGGACCGAAACAGTATAATGTATGGGTGGAATTATTGTGTAAATTAGTAATCCATCTCCATTAGTAAAGAGGCAGTCTGCTGAATAAGAAGGTGATTTCCGGCTGGCTGCTGTGGAGGTGCTTGATTTACACTCCACATGTGCCACGGCTGCGGAAGAAATCACAGTTTGATGGAATATGTATTTGTGTTTGTGTGTGATCCATGAAATAAGTGACCTTTCTCTGCGCGCTGATTGACGTTAATTCCAACTTTCCACACATGGTGTGCTCGCTCAAATAGGCAAATGAATACTGAAATAACCTGAGGTGCTTGAGTGACCTCAAATGCTCTGACACCTTTGACACTTCAACATACATCAGCCATCCTATAGGCTGTTGGACCATTGGAAAAAGAAAGGAAATGGAAAAAGAAAGAAGTTAGTTTCTGTGCCTTCTAAAGCACACATTTTAACAGCATTATTTCAGAAAATGTTTGTTGCCAGTCCTGTTACAATCCTGTTTCAAATGTCTCAGGGTTGAAAGTTAATGGTCATTATGGCAATAAAAATATTGCCCTATCCATTAAATACCATTGCGCCACCATTAACTATCTTTTTTCTTTTCCCCCATAAAATATTGACCGTGACAAGGCCAATATAAGTGCTATAATGAAAAATGGATTTTCTCTGCCATAGAAAAATAATGTGATAATAAAAAAAGACTTTTATAATGTTACTCCCTCAAATATAATTTTAGAATTCTCCAAAAATCCAGAAAAAAGAAAATACTACATGGCTGTAAAAGCACAGTGTTTTAATATCAAAGAAAGTCACATTTTAGTTCTTCGTATTAATTGTATATCATTTTGAGGGTTTTTATAGTAAGCCAGTGAGACACAAATGTGTCATAAAAAGTAAATTTCTGAGAATTACCCATAAGTGCATTGTAATGCACAGATTGCTAAACTTTTATATTTTATTATTATTATTACTACTAATTAATAATAGTATTAATAGTAGTACATTTTAAATGTAGTTATTAGTTTTAATTTTAAATCATTTTGAGGGTATTTAAATCAGTAATAGTAAGCCATGAACACACAAATGTGTCATAAAAGGTATAACTTTCTGAGAACTACTCATTGCATGTAATGTAATGCAGACTGTTATATAAGATTTAGCATCTAAGCCCGTGTATCCTGCTGTACACAGTTGAGTACTTTGGTTTTAGCCCTTAACATGTGTATATATAATGTTCCTAGTGCTCGGTGTTGACAGGCAGGCTTTCTAACGCATGTCTTTGTTGACAGAAGAACAAACAATAATGAAAAATATCCAATTACACTCCAGTGCCCAGAGAGAAAGCTCTAATCCAACCTGAGGACACGGGGGTGAGTTCACGCTCCCAGCATGGATAACAGATGTTCAGCATGGTCCCCATGTTTAGAGTCAGCTTTTACAAGCCTGGTAATCAAATGTAAAAAGCACATTAAGAAAAGGCCAGGCTGTCTGCCCCTGCTGGGACGCAGGGCTCTGCCGGTGCGCTTCAGAAAGCTCTGCGTTTGACTCCTCTGAATGGGCTTCTTCTCTGGGTCAAGGTCGAATGGCTTCAGTATTTGCAGGGGACACGTGTGGGGGTGCAGAAGGGCGGGTGGAGTACTGATCTCTCTTAATTCAGAGGTTGCCAAATGTGACAGTCCGGGTCTAAGTAAGATGAATGAAGCATGGTGTTGAGTGTGTCCTGTGAAGGGGAGAAATGGGGGAACGCTCACCCCATCAGCAGCTCAGCAGGATGGGGGAGGATTTCAGACGGCGCAGGGGTGGGGGTGGTTCTTTCCTTCTGGAGATTTGGGGTTTGGCAGGTAAAAAGCAATAGATGTAAGTCTGTAGTGGAGGGCTGTGCATTTACTGGGATCATCAGCCAGTGATATTGTGGTTTTGGGAGGCGTATGAGCGAGGGCAGCGGGTGGGAGCAGGTTGTGTTGAATCTGTTGGAGGCGGGCGGCGGTGAAATGGATGTTAGACGCTGCTATCTGGAAAACGAAAATCTAAATTAATCCAGTCAATCACCTTTGTGAGGTAATGGAATAGGACACACAATTTTCAGCCCTGTGTTTGTGTGTGTGTGTGTCAATGCATTTATATGCCAAACACACCCATTCAAATAAATATATTCACACACAAGAGCCCTTTTCAATGGCAAAGACAAAACCCTTACAAAAAGGGCTGTAGTGGTGTATATATGATTATCATATTCATATGCCACAGTATTTTTTATGGTAACCGTGCTGAAAAAACAGACCAGTATACATTTTTACTCTAATCCAAGTTGGTTTATGAAGATCAGATTGGTGTTGAGACAACACACCATCATCTAATATATATATATTTTTATAAATATGTAATATATAAAAATAAAGAGATTTGCATTTACAGCAGATTTATTTACACCATAACTTTATTGGAACATGTAACATCACAACTATGGTTTGTCTAATGCATCACTTCAATAATATCACATCATGAATAAGAGTGATGTTGTTCCAAATATCTCAAACCTATGTAGGTCCGATACAGTATAATTTTGAGTTTGATATTGCATTCATGGGACAGTTCATTGATAACAAGAGTAATATTGAGTTAATATTTTAGATATGATACTGCCAGTTAATCTGTATTGTCTCAATTAAATAAAATAGTTCCAAACAATGCCACAGCAGAACGAACCATTGCAGATCTCTGTAAAACACAGAAGTGATGAAATGAGTCAGGTGAACAAATCAGTCCAGTAAATCATTCAACGACTCACAAAGATTTTTCATTGAACAAATTGGTTGAGTGAATAATTCAGTGACTCACTCAAAAAGATAGTGATTTGTTTCATTCCTAACTGGATCAGTGTTTTTAAACGAATTGGTTGAGTGAATGATTCAGTTACTCACTCATTAAGACGAAGTCGAGCACTCCCCTACTACATAGTAGACCAAAAATAGCATATGAAATCATCCGATTTCGTAAAACTATACAGTACACAGATGATTTGCTGCTCCTGTTGAGATTCTGAAGTGTACATCCGATAGACATGTCAGTATTTCATGTTGCCACAGGAGAGGATTTGTGAATGTCAGTGAAGCAACACAACTGACACTGGTAGGTCACATAACAAACAATAACATTAATAATGCACATGTTCACGCTTCATATGTTTAATGGTTGTGAACTAATTACTTTTGCAAAATAAGTTCCTATTTAGGGAGCATGCAATTTTATTCACAGCCATAATCACTAGTTTCATTCATAAATAGATCAACAGTTTTGAATGAATCAGTTGAGTGAGTGATTCAGTGACTTACACACAAAGACAGTCGATTATCGCCACCTTCTGGTGCATTGATGTAACCTGCAGAAAGTCACTGAAAAAAAAAAATTCAAAAGGTGAGGACTGATGTTCATACTCTGTGGTAGGCTTTAGGAACAGGGACCAATCAGGTAGCAAGAAATAAGTATTGGGCAGGGATTCAATATTCGACCCAATACAGTTTTATAATATGAACTGTTGTATAATATATGAATATTGAATTTCCCTAAAACACACAGAAGACGAGTATAAATGAGAGCACATTATCGAGGTATGGCCACTGTGTCTGATGGTTTCATCTGTAGTGACTGCTGGCAGCTGGCAGGTGCGCCAAAGCAGTTGGCAAAAAAAAAAAAAAGGCACAGACTGCATCCACAGCTCTCAGATCAGCCACTAGAGGAATGACAAAGAACAAGTAAAAGAGAGGACAAGTTAACCTTTCTACCTCCTTTTTCTCGTGTGAAGGAAAGATGAAATGTAAGACATTTTTGCCAAATGATGGTTCCAAATTACTGCAGTATCTGTGAAATAAATTCATTTGCTGGTGTTCTGCTTGGGTGAAATACACAGCATAGTCATTACAGTATGTACAAACAAAATAATAATCTATGTTATTATTTTGACATGCTTTCATTTATATCATGCCACATTAGAAAGGCTTGTGTGTAAATCTGATGCTGCAAATGTGTGAAAGTAAGTTATGCTCTGTGACTTTTCTACACATAAAACAAATCTTTCTAATTCAGCCGATATGGTTTATTATGGTGATACTCTGTGCCCATAATAGCACCTCCCTACCACCAGAGGTCGCGTTCCTTAAACTGTGCTCTCATCTGAGCATAATTTCTTGTTTTCTAGTATTTATAGGCCAAAACAAATGCTATGTAATTGGCCCTAATTAAACACCATTTGCTGGCTAATAAATAAATTGGGTTGCACTTTATTTTAAGGTGTCCTTGTTACTGTGTGTACTAAGTAATATTAATTGCCTACATACTAGGCTATATGATTAGGGTCAGGGTTAGGTTTTGTCTTAGGTTTACTTCCATGTAATTATACATAATTAATTGTTATTGTAATAGTAAGTATATGTAACATGTAACAAGGACACCTTAAAATAAAGTGGTACCATAAATTAACACAAAATATTGATTTGAATTAAAAAATTTGCTTGCATTTGGCCTACATTTCAAAGTTTCCAAATATTTTTTGGACGGAGGAGTGCATATATGAGACATATGAGACTGGTACTTCTTTATAGGAAGTTTGTTGATCTTTCACAGTTTTGTGCACTTTTAGAAAAACATATTTAGCCACAGAATGGCACATTTGACCAGTGACACAACTGACCATCAGAATAAAGAGCCTAAAATCTTACATTTCTGGTCATGTCATGTCACTAAGCAAAGTTTTATCCCAGTTGTCAAAATATCCTAAAAGATGTGTAAAGGATTGTGAGGCTGGTGTTGAGCCAGGCTCCTGGAAGACTGTCTCTGTGAGTTTACATCCTCCTCATTCTGTCTCCATTCTCTTCTCATATACATACACTTCCTTATTCTATTCTTATCCAGAATGCAGGGTTCAGAATTCAGTACTTGCCTATACACATACTGCTATGCTACTGCTTTTGCTTTTACTAAGTGATTTAGCTTTTTCAATAAAATTTTGTGTAGTATTTCTCCTTTTTCTAAATAATGAGTCAAGAAAACATCTTTCGTTATGCTTGATGTTACTTCCTGTTCAGTCATCACACTTGGGAAAACTGAATGCACTGCACTGTAGGACACAGTGTTACATGCAGTGAAGATTTGCATGCTGCACGCAGTTAAATTTAAACCATTTTTTAGATGCATGTTTTGATGTCAGCAGAACAGCTCAAGTCAAGCCAGTGGCAATACCTCGCTCACTGCTGCCACCTGCAGTCCACACACTGAACAGCGGGGAGTTGTGGCGTAGCAGTTAAAGGGAAAGGATGAGCAATATGAGCAATATTGTGCCTCAGATTTCTCCAGAGGATTGTGAGGTAACACTTTAATTTGATAGCCAACTTTAGACATTCCAGTAGCCTAACTTTGTCATATGGTTTGATAGGAGAATACGGTGGTTATATTCTAGGTGGAAAAAACACCTCAGTTTCATTCAGAGGCCCAAACTGATGAGCAAAAGATATGCAACTAGTGGAGTTGGCGATATTTATATGGCCAAAAGTATGATGAAATCCTTATGGCTTGTAAACCAGTGAGGTCTTTATAATGGTAGGCTATTACAGACTACTTACATAAAATGCATATAATTATCATTTGTCACCTAATATCTCCCAATAATATGTCTTAGTAAGATGATATTTTAATGCTTATTTTATGATCAAAGCACTGTAGTTTTTATTGTGGGGGGCAATACATATAATGAAATGCAATATAATGATGATTGAGAAAGGAACAAATAAACACCCCTCAAAAGCATGCAAATATGATATTTGGTACTTACATTTAACATGATTTTTATTTATTTATTTATTTTTTAATAAATGAGTTTTGGATGTTTTTAATTTTTTTTATTTCTGTTTGGTCAGTTAAACTCTGTGAGGCTATTAAGTGAGGTTTATTAGCCAACTAGTGCTTTCTCCAAATTCACAAAGTATATATATATATATATATTATATTTTTTTTTTTAAAGTTTTTCAGCAAAATTTTGATCATATACACTCTTAAAAATAAAGGTGCTTCACGATGCCATAGAGGAAACTTTTTTTTGTCTAAATGGTTCCATATAGAACCTTTAACATCTGAAGAACCTTTCTGTTTCACAAAAGCTTTTGAAAGAAGGTTCTTCAGATTATAAAGAGGTAAGAAAGAGATGCTTCTTTAAAGAACCTTTGACTGAATGGTTCTTTGTGGAACCAAAAATGGTTCTTCTGTGGCATCGCTGTGAAGAATTTTTTAAGCACGCTCATTTTTAGTAATACAGCAGGCTTTATAGGGTTAAAGAAGCACCTTTGGATCACAAACAGGTACATCGTATTTGTATAATGGTTAACCGCAGCATAAATGTTTAGGGCTTAAATTACATTACTGTAATATTATATAATGTGTCATGACATGAACCCACAAGCACTTAGACACTTAAACCATACTTAAAAAATGATCAAAGATACTAAATTTGGTATTGTGGATCATGTGACACTGAAGACTGGATTAATGATTTGGGAAATCCAGCTTTGCATCACAGAAATTAATTACAGTTTAAATTATCAATTGAATAGAGATATTATAAATTGTAATAATATTTCACAATATTGCCGTTTTTTAACCTTTGACAAAAACATTAAAAAATCTTACAGACCCAAACTTTATAATAGCGGTGTGATTCTTTACACCAGTGGTTTTACTGCGTGAACTATGCTTTAACTGAAATAGCATGATACAAATATTATAGCATGCTTGGCAAGCAGACTTGACACCTGCTGATTAAAAGTCACTGAGCAAAAATGACTAAGAAAGGTGAAGTTAGTTCTGAGTTTGAGCACAGATACAGACGCTCGTTTTGATATTTAGTAATTCAATGATATTCAGGTATTTTAAGTGTCCAAATGTTTGTATTTGCTGTGTCTTATTTGCACAACATTTCTCTTTTTCAGTCATGAACCTATCTCTGATTTCCTTTCACAGAAACAAGCTTGCTTTGTTTACTAGATTAATTCACACATTTAGTGGACCACAATGAATCAATGATGAATCCAGCAGTACTAATTCCACAGATTCAGAATATATGTGCACTAAAAAGTTCACAGAGGACCGATTTGAAGAACAAGCTCAGCGTGAGCAGCAGGCGAGACCAGCGGCAGCTCTATTTTCTCCAAATTAGTCATTTAGTTCCTGTTTCTGTTAATGTTCTCAGTATTTGGAGTTCATAAGAGCCTTGGCCTGCCTAATCTCACTCTTTCACAGACACTGTGTGAGGAAACACATGTGGTCACAATCGTTTGCATGCTGCGATCATCATTTGCTGTTGTTCTGTTGCATGAACAGCTCTTCGCAGCACCGCTGCAGACTCTGATTGGTCTGGGGAGTCACAGAGAGGAAGTGCAGCGCAGCTTTCTCCAAAACCTTGGATCTGGTGGTTCCAAATGCTCTGACATAGGTGAGTCTTTCTTTAAGTGTAATAAATGAAGGAGTGGAGCTTGTGAGGGAGAGAGCGATGCAGTGTCCAGGCTAGAGAGCATCCCTTGCTGGATGAAAATTTGTGTTTCTTTATAAGCTGCTGCTTTTCTAACAGTGCTCAACCACAGAGGAACTCAACAGAGGAAATGTAGCTCACTCTCACGGTTTCCACACAGCTTGTGAAAAAAACTAAAATAACTGTTTACTTGCTGCTAGATTGCATTTCAGATCATATAAAATGCTTCTTCAATGCAAATTCTGTGAATCTTTGGATGTAATATGTGTAATAACTGTTATTTTTTGAGCTCGCAAAAATGGAGAACAGGATACACATGAATGTGAATGCAAATATGTAAAATAAAAATAAAATAGTGTCTCTATAAATTAAGCAAAAATGTAATTATATTCTAGCACACTTGTCTTTACAGAGCAATGTCGAATATCAAGCACACACACACACACACACACACACACACACACACACACATACACACACACACACATATACTGTATATCTATCTATATATATATATATATTAAAGCATGTATTTATTTATTGCAGAAATGTTTTTTTTTTTGACACAACATTTGACTGATTAAGTTATAAAAAAATGAATATTCTAAGCAGTTTTCAGCATAAGAGTTGAAGTTGTCGATACTGACTTGTCATCTCCGCAGTAGTGATGTGCCTGTATGCATGTTTCATACGGATTACATAATCAGAGAATATTTGTTTTCTGTTTGAATTTGTTCGTTTGAAAGTAGACATTTTGCTCTCTATAGATATATTTTTTAAAGTCTGTAAGGCATGCATAGCTATACAGTGTATCTGAGTTTCGCGCTCAAGTTCACAGAAATCGAGACGGCCGAAAGCGCATCCTGTTTGCTTTCATTATTTTACAAAAGCGCAATGTTTTGTTGTTTTTGTGAGTGCACACAAATAAACATAGACTCTTTACAGATTTGAAAAATGTGTTACTCTTATCTGAATGACCATAATGGAGTATTTTAAGAGCAAGTGAGCACACTGGCGCCTCCATCTGTCCTGTAGTGAGCTGCTGTTCAGACACTTTTACTCTTTGGTGACTTCAACATTCATCTGGACAAGCCTTATGCTGCAGATTTCCATTCACTGCACCCCTAGCTTCATTTGATCTCAAACACCTTACCACTACAAGCACTCACAAATCAGACAACCAACTTGACTTAATTTACACACGCAATTGTATTGCAGACAACATTTTGGTCAAACCCCTACATACCTCTGACCATTTCTTCGTTACATTTACCCTACATCTTTCTACCTGTGTGCCTCCAACCCATCTACCAGTTACTTTTAAACGAAACCTATGCTCCCTTTCACCATCTTTCTATCCATTTCTCATCTCTGGATGTGAACGCAGCAATTGACACTCTTCTTGTCTGGATGATATTTGTCCTCTCTCCTCCAGGCCAGCACTTGCTGCTCCTTCTAACCCCTGGTTATCCGATGTTCTTCGTGAGCATCGGACCAAACTCAGGGCAGCAGAGGAAATAGCGCAAATCAAAAGATCCTCAGACCTGAGTATGTATCAGTCTTGCTTTTATCTTTCTCTGCTGAAGTCCATACTGCCAAATCTTCATATTTCCACAACAAGATCAACAGCGCTCCAGACACACGTAATCTCTTTAAGACATTCAATTCTCTCCTCTGTCCCCCTCCACCACCCACCACATCTATAACAGCTGATGATTTCACCACATTCTTCACAGACAAAACCAGAACAATCAGTAGTCAATTCTGAGCTCCACACACACAAGACCTCCAACCAACCACATCCATGCCCATCTTCTCCTTCTGTCCCCTCTCTGAGGCAGAAGTATCAAAACTTCTCCTCTCCAGCCATTCTACAACATGTTCTCTAGACTCAATCCCCTCACACCTTCTCCAAGCAATCTCTCCTACACTCTTACCAGCATTTACACACATCAACACATCTCACTGGTAGGTCTTTCAGGGTGGCCTGGGTTGGGGAGGTATCCAAAGCACATCAGCTTGTCACTGGGGTTCCTCAGGGATCAGTTCTTGGACCTCTCCTCTTCTCATTTCAACCAACGGTAGCTGCACGGATCTCAGACTGCCTGGCGGACATCTCGGTATGGATAAAAGAATATCACTTACAGCTCAAACTGGCAAAGACTGAGCTTCTTGTCTTTCCTGCCACTCCATCTCTACAGTATGATTTCACCATCCAGCTAGGTTTTTCTACAATTACCCCTTCAACTTCGGTCAGAAATCTTGGTGTAATCTTTGATGACCAGCTAACTTTCAAAGACCACATTGCAAAAACTGCTCGATTGTTCAGGTTTGCATTGCATAACAACATCAGAAAGATCAGGCCCTTTCTAACGGAGCATGCTGCACAACTTCTTGTCCAGGCCCTTGTCGTTTCTAGGCTGGACTACTGCAATGCTCTCTGGCTAGACTTCCATCAAGCACAGTCAAACCTTTACAAATGATTCAGAATGCATCAGCATGACTGGTCTTCAACAAGCCCAAAAGAGCCCATGTTACACCTCTCTTAATCTCCTTTCACTGGCTGCAGGTTGCTACTCGCATCAAGTTCAAGATATTGATGCTTGCATACAGAACAGCCACAGACTCAGCAACCGCCTTCTTCCACTCACTACTACAAATCTACATCCCCTCCAGAAGTCTGAGATCCGCTAGTGAGCGACAGCTTGTGGTACCATTACAGAGAGTCACAAAATCACTTTCCAGAACATTTTCATTCACTGTTCCTAGCTGGTTGTACGACCTTCCCACCCCTATCCAGAATGCTGAATCAATGACAATGTTCAAGCGACAGCTCAAAGCTAATCTCTTTCAACACTATTTGATTTCATCTTAAAAAAAAAAAAAAAAAAAAAAAAAATTTGCCTTTCTTTTTATTTATTCCTTCCTTTTCTGGCTTGTACTTGTTTGGAACAATGCCTGAAACTTGGTATTACGAGCACTTTCTGTGTCTGTTTGCCTCTTTAAAAAGAATTGCTTTATGTATTCCCCAATTATAAATCTCTTTGGATAAAAGCATCTGCAAAATGACTACATGTAAATGTAAAAGTAAAACTGTAAAGAGCATCAACCTGAAGTTACTGCAAAGTGAGCATTTTGTTCTCAAAAATGAACTTTCTATATATGTGCACCAGTTAGAATAACAAGTATTGCAATTCTGCACGTAGGCCACTTTGACTTCACAGGGGGTTTCACTGACCATTTAATGGATTGTACATGGACCATCTGAAGGTCATTGTATAAGCTGCAGTTATAGTGCAAATTAAGCAGTATGTCTGTGTTTGGTCCATCCTTCTAGCTGAAGAGAGAGATGTGAAGCGTGTTTAATGCTGAGCTGCTCTCTGTGCAGCACAGCCTTGTTTATTTCTGCTAGTGTCAGGAAGTCATTGGCTTCAGTGCGATCACTTGAGAAGCAGATACGACCTTTTAACTATTTAGCAACTGTCTTACAGAATTTAAGTGTGGAATAGGTCACGTTTTGGTGCATTCCACAAGCTGTCGTTTTGGCAGACTGCTTTCAGTATAAGCTGTTTTTAGTCTAACGAGAAAGGTTTGAGTTCTGAAATTACAGGATGTTTTTTTATAGCACAATGATCTATTTTATATTAAAAGATCAGGGAAAATTTTGCTTTATCAGTTCATGACCCTTTTAAAGTGCACTGACTAGTTACCTGAGTGTTGATTGACAAGCTGTTCTGGGTGGATGTTAAGGTTGGTAGGGAGTGTTAAATACCAGCGGTGATTTTGGTTAGTTGTGTGGTTCTTGTGTGTTTCAGTAGCAGTTCTGCTGTTAAAAGGAAATGAGTGGAACTGTGCCGGTATCTGTTTAAATCCACTTTAAATTTAAGAGACACGAGCAGCACTGCATGCCATGATTTTACTGCCTATGTAAAATATCCACAGTGATGCACATGAGTAATCAGGTCACAGCTGTAGCCTGTTCACTTATGAATAGCCCTTATTATGAAAGTCTTTCTGCCACATCAACTTCAAGTTTTATTTTATCTTTCCTAAAAATACATTCTGGGATAAAACTGATCATGCTGCGCAATATTCATTTTTGTAGCAAATAATAAACTTTTTTAAATCGTCTTTATATAACTTTACTTGTGTCACCCTAAGATAGTGAACACCTGCTGTTTTGTTACTTTCATATGGTTGTATTAAACAACAGAAGGGTACGTTTGAAGTATGTGTGTAAATATGTGCGTATCAATGTGATATCATGTCTGTTTCTTTGGAAATTGGAACAAAAACTTATTGAAGATGAGGTATGTGTCTTCAGAAGATGTGCTAATGTGACTCTTCCTCCACTGTATCTTTGTTGATTGGTTGTTACTAATGTATTCCTTATCTGTGTGCTCTCAGTCTTTTAGGTTAGAAAGAAAGAAGAGGAAATATGTCTGGCCCACCACCACCGCCCCCTCCTGGCCCTCCTCCAACCTTTTCACAGGTATGACAGCATTGTTCACATCTTAATGTATCAAAATATTTATACCGAACCTAATACAGTTATTTTGATACTGATTATGATACTAGTTCATTTGTTTGAGCTAGAACAGTATCTTACATAAAACAAATGTTCTGGTGAATCTACAGGATGTTCATTTGTTTACAGGAAACAGTCCCATTTGTGCCTGAAAATGAAAGGTTTTTATATCAATTCATTTGACAAGGCTACTGTTAAAGATACTGTATTTTGCCACCTAAATTACTCTCTTTGAGTCTTTATTGATGTTGTCAAAATAACTAATAACTTTGAAAATAGCTAAGTACACTTTTTATGCCAAGAAAACAAGTAACCAAAATCAAATACCAACTTAACTTTTTTACTTTTACAGTGAATGCATAATTATTATGCAAGCTAAAATTCTGGTCATACTATAGGCACATTTAACCAATTCCAAGCCACTTAATAACTACTATTAATTTTGTATTTAATAATTTATATATTATTTATATATAATTGTTAACAAGACCTGGAAGTGAAAAATGCCTTATACTTACAGTAGGTGTTAATAATTATTATAAATGGCATAAATCTAAAAAAAAGGAGAGATTTTAAGTCAGATATTAAATGTCAATGAGAAGTATTTAAAACTAATGCAATACAGAAACTGCAGAAATAAATCATGACCACTGCACAGCAAAATGCAAAATGCAGTTGGGACTACTATAGTATAGTATAGTATAGTATAGTATAGTATAGTATAGTATAGTATAGTATCGTGTAGTGTAGTGTAGTGTAGTGTAGTGTAGTGTAGTGTAGTGTAGTATAGTATAGTATAGTATAGTATAGTATAGTATAGTATAGTATAGTATAGTATAGTATAGTAGTCCTATTGTTATTTCACACCAGAATATGACCAGAATATTAGCTTGCATAATAATTATGCACACACTGTATTTAAATCACGTGGTCACAAATGCATACATGTAGCATGTGTAATTATGTAGCGTACACCATGATTCTGTTCAAAGTGTTTGGTATTCAAGGCTCAACAGCTATTTTGAGTTGATGGCAATATGAGTTCTTTATGGAGCCTGTCTAATGTACAATGACTGTCACTAGGCAAACACAGAGAGAAGCCAAACCTGAGCAGAGGTGAGAAGGAAGCAAGGGAAGAACGCTTTACTTTCAGATATCAGCAAAGGAGCTCGACTGAAGAAAGCCGGTCACCAATGATCGGAGTGCCCCAGTGCTGGACAGTAAGTTCATCTTGTTTTCTGCCAATATATTTTGTAACATATTTTATGTATGTGTGTGTGTCTGCATACATCCTTTATTTTTTAAAGAGTGTAGAGCCAAAGACAATTGTGACATTTTCAAAAGTGAGTTATTTTTTATTTTACATTCACCATTAAAAGACCTTCACAATGGTTGTATGACTTGTTGAAATTGGACACAAAAATGACTGAGCTTAACCCTAGGGAAGTCGTGGCCTAATGGTTAGAGTGTTGGACTTGCAATCCAAAGGGTTGCAGGAATTGTAGGTGGGGGGAGTGAATGTACAGCGCTCTCTCCACCCTCAATACCACGACTGAGGTGCCCTTCAGCAAGGCACCGAACCCCCCCAACTGCTCCTCAGGTGCCGCAGCATGAATGGCTGCCCACTGCTCCGGGTGTGTGTGTTCACGGTGTGTGTGTGGTCACTGCTGTGTGTGTGCACTTTGGATGGGTTAAATGCAGAGCACGAATTCTGAGTATGGGTCACCATACTTGGCTGTATGTCACTTGTCACTTTTTTTTTTTGTTTTTAATTTGGATGGGTTTGATGAGTAGATTTTGAGAAAAATCGAGTTAAAGTTTTCTGAAAGTGCCAAAGCAAAATCACCTAGCACCATTACAACTTTTCCTCCAGTTCTAAATAATTACTATATTAGTCTAATAATAATAATAATAATAATATAGCTGTTTTTTATTTTATCTTTGTTTATTGTAAATAAGAACAGATGCAACAAAAAAAAAAAACAGTAAAAAAAAAACAGCTAGAACAAACATAAGAAAGAAACAAATGTGTTACCTTTTTAAACAAAAGCATTCAAGTAAGAAAAACAAATAATCAAATGTAAAAATCCCTTAGTGTTCAATACAAATAAATTGATTATTAGAACTACAAAAGCAGTTTAATCAAGAGCAGTGAGTGATTCCCTCTTTTCTTTTATTGTTTGATTAACATTAATGAGACAGATGGCCTATATGTAATGCACAGATCTAATATAATGTTACACATCCAGATGGTTTTTCCCACAACATTCCCCAAACGTTCACTTAAGACTTGTATGTTTGCGTGAATGCTTAAATACTGTTATTTCTAAAAAAAAAAATCAGTTTATTGGGATTGTTGCGCTGTCAGAAGCACATTTTATGTGCGCTCTTTGGATGACAGTCAGCGCGAGAAAGCGAGACGGAGAAAAAGAAGTTACCTCCTCAGAAATGTAACAAAATAAACATAATTTTTGTTGATGTTAATTACTTTTGGAGCATTGGATTGCTATAGAGATGGCTTAATGAACTCATCTTTGTGAAAACCTCAAATTTGACTTTTTAGCGTCTAGCTCAAAATTAGCCTGTGCACATTCTGACTCATTTTGCCAGCACGGGTCACATGTGATGAAATGAATTCATTTTTTGTGATCATAATATCCTAACGGATAATGTTTTATTTAATCCGGAGCCCAAAGGAGGCGGAGGAGGTGGAGGAGGAGGAGGAGGAGGAGGAGGAGGAGGAGGAGGAGGAGGTGGAGGTGGAGCTCCAGGTGGACTAGGTGGGCTGTTTCAGGGTGGTATGCCAATGACTGAGATCATCAGGAAACAGAGGACAATACTGGTAATCATCTAAAATTAATCATATTTAGGATGATTTTAATAATGCACAAACCTTACACAAAAGTGGTGAAAATAACTATTAAATACAAATTAAATAAATATTACATACAATAAATATAACAAAACAACTAATAATAATAATAATAATGCTATTTATAATTTAATCCTATTATTTTTGCATTTTGACAAAAAATTAAAGTCAAACAATAATATATATATATATATATATATAATATATTTTTTTTTTTTTTTTTTTTTACAAAAATTTTATTTATAATTAAATCATATGTGCAATGGGGGGTAAAAAACTAAAATCAAAATGTTTACATAATACATACTATGCAATACTATTCTGGTTTTATGCTATGCTATGCTATGCTATGCTATATTATACTATGCTATGCTGTTCTATGCTATGCTGTTCTATGCCTTGCTATGCTATACTATATTATGTTATGCAATGCTGTTCTATACTATGCTATGCTATACTAGGCTATGCTATGCTGTTCTATACTATACTATACTATGCTATGCTATGATATGCTGTTCTATGCTATGCTGTTCTATGCTATGCTATGCTATATAATGCAATAATAATTCTAATCTTATTTATAATGTAATCCTAATATACTATACTCTACTACACATATTATGTAATAATAATTTTCTTTTTTTTAATTTTTCAATCTTTTTTTGCATTGTGACAAAAATTGATATCAAAATGTTTAGTATACTATACTATACTTTAATATACTACACTATACTACAATTTTATGGATAGAGATACAATTTTATATCAAAATGTCACTATACTATTATACTATACTTGTAATGACCATGTAATGACAATTTTAATCCTATTTATTATTTAAATTTAAAAAATGATACTATACTATATACTACACTATACTATATTATACTATACCAGTGGTTCCCAACCTTGTTCCTGGAGGCCCCCCAACACTGCAGGTTTTCCATGTCCACCTTAATCAAACACACTTGATTCAGATCATCAGCCTCATTAGTAGAAACTCCAAGACCTGAAATGGGAGTGTCAGAGAAAGGGAGAGATGCAAAATGTGCAGTGTTGGGGGGCCTCCAGGACCGAGATTGGGAACCACTGTACTATACTACTATACTAAGATACTATACATACTATAGTAATCCTAATCATAATTTAATCATTATATTGTTTGAATTGTGACCAAAAACTGCAACGTGCTATACTTAGAACTTTTCTTCATGTCTTTTGTTTTATGATGGCACTAAAGCAGTAAGGACCACCGATACCTCCTACAACCGTGGGAGAATTCCAGCACCCAGCAGCCCAGCAGGAGGCAGACCCCCGCTCCCATATGCTGGGACCGACCTTCTCTGGGAGGTCCGGACCCCTACCACCTTCGTTTCGCTCTCCCAGCTCACCCAGCTCTCCCAGCTCTCCCAGCGGCCCACCGCCTCTATTACCTGGAGGGTCGACCGGTCAAGTTCCTCTCTTCTGTTCCACACCCCAGCCAGCCGGGCAGACGTCCAAGAACCTTCCTCCACCGAGGGAGTCCCAGTCTTCCTTCCCTCCACCCCCAATGCCCGCAAGTTCCCGACCGCCATTACCCACAATCCCAAGCAGGCCCTCAGATGACTTCCCTCCCCCTCCACCAGCAACTGAAAGAAAAAGTGCGTCCTTTTCTCGAGATGGGCCACTATCCTACCACCACCAGCGCCATCAACTGAGAGTAAACCATTGAGTTCTCAGAGGCCCTATGGGTAATCCACCTCCATCCTTACCTCCAGCAAGAGGAGGGGCCCCAACCCATCCCACCATCCCCACGGGGACGAGCCCAACATAAGAGGCCCTCCTAGAAACAGCCTTCTCCTCCACGCACCTCCTGGACGCTCCAGCCCACGCCGCCACCACCCAACGAGTAGGCCATCTCCATCGGGAAAAAGCCCATCCATACGGTCAGGTATGAGCAAGGTCATTCCTGTTTTGCTCTTATGTTTTACTGTCACAATTATTAAGATTTTTTTTAATGTTAAAAAAAAATCTCACATGATTTTTTTTTTTTTTTTTTTTTTTAAACATTAATTTTTTATAAAGAAGCTATACAGAAAATGCTTTCATGTTGCATACATTATGTATCTATACAACTTCATATAAGATGCAACATTATTTGAAATGTAACTACTGGTGACTAACTATTATGATGTTAAACTTTGAATATTTGGGTAATATTGTATTTATAAAACACATTGCCATTCAAAAAGTTTGAAGTTAAGATTTTTTTTTTATTTATTTTTTAAGTTTCTCATGCTCATCAAGTTGTAGTCTTCAGTTGCTTTATATTTTTTGTGGAAACCATTATACTTTTTTTCAGGATTCAGAATAGAATCGTTCAAAAAGAACAGCATTGTATTTTAAACAGAAATCTTAAAAGTTATGCATGTGTTAACTGTTGATTTTTTCTCAGTTTAATGTGTCCTTGCTGTAATGTTATTTTCTTTTTAAAAAGAATGTTAATCATAACAAAGTATTATTATGATATTAGTAAAGTGTTAGGAATTGCACTATAATATGCTTTTTAAAGTGTTAAAATTTTCTCCTCGAAGCAACTTAAATGCACACTTCTGAAAATACCTTCAGGACACACAGTTCAGATGACTTCTTATGAGGTATATGAATGAGAGGAATTGTTTCATTTTTTTGTGACTGCTCCTCCCCCTTCAGGCCCCCTCCACTACTCCCCACCACACCTCCGGAGGAGGAGGCAGAGCAGATGGTCTCCCCTTAGCCTCCTTCTTAATCGCCCCTGCGGATCAGGCAGAGGACTCCCCCATCACCCCCCAGACCATCCCAAAGTGCCCAGGCTTCCCCCTCCACCCCATGACACCATCACTGGCTACCAGTGCCCTCCACCTCCCGCCATGTGTATGTGACTGCCACAGGAACCTTTACACCTGCTGATGAGAGAGAGAGGCAACCTATAGGTCATCACTACAAAAAGGCAGTGGAGTTTAAAAGCTGAGCCGTACGGCATTTCTGCATCACTACCAGAGCTGCAAATAAAGTAGGTTTCTGGGATAGGGAGAGTATTTTTAAAAGAAAATGAAAACATTACTATTTTTTCTAGCTTTAACAAGTTTTTTAGCTTTTAGCGGAATAATTCACCCAAAAAATGACAATTCTGTCATTGTTGTGATGACTCTCTTTTTTCTCGTGAATTTAAATAAAAAAAGACGTGATATTTGAGGGCTCTTTGGTGACCATACAGTTTTGGTTCCCATTGCAATTAAATATAATGATGGAATCTACCGGGCACTGAAACAGTTTGATTACCAAAAGAAAAGAAAGTCAAGGGTTGCAATGATGTGAGGTTGAGTAGATGATGACACAGAATTGTCAGCCTGGGACATTGTGACACAGCATGATGATGATATAAAATATTGACTCAATGAAACTGCTATTGAAAAACTGGAGTGCTAATATAATTGTTATTGATTGACTCCTGTTTGTCTGCACATATTCTCTTGTCTTCTGTTCCTTTAGATGAGTGGGGATGAGGTTTCTCCTTCCATCCTCTGTCTGAATTTCCTCCACTAGAGCCGTTCCTCGTGTCCTTCCCTTAAGACTTACCCCAGCAAATCTGGTGGCAAAGGTGAGCACTGCTGCATTTTGTGCAGAATTGTAATAAGAATTGTTTAAAAGTTATTTTTCAGTGTGTGCTGTGCTGTCCACTTTCAATGCATTTTTTTTTTCCCCTCTGCTTTTACATAAGGACATTGTATTTTATGCAATATTTAGTGTTTTAATGTTGTAATAATCCATTTGATCATTTTCATATCTATTTGTATTTGTTTTTTCAGGAATGAGAGACAGAGGAGCACCACCCCTTTGCCACCACTTCCTGTGATATAAAATGTTTTTGACATTATTAGTAGTGTGAGCTGGATTTTCATCTGCTGAATGAGGAACCTGCTTGTGAAAATATTAATGTTTTAGCTTCTTTCAGTTAAATTTTTTAAATCACTTTTTCATGCATTTGAATCTTTTAAGGGTAATTTTATATCATGGTACGTATGTATGTCCAGATATGGCGATTAAAGTGCATTCTGTAATCATTTGAGAAAGTTTGTTTTAATTCATTTATAGCATCATGTTATTCTGCACATTTCCTAATTACGTACAAAAATATCCCATCCTACAAATTATATTTTCGATTTATTTAATGTCACAGACATTAATATATCATGTCACAGACACATGTAGGTATATAATTTAGGATATATTAAAGATGTTATAATCAAGGAAGTGTAGTTGTTATTGATGCGAACTTCTGCCAAACCAAGCCACTGAAATTCACAACACTGCCAAGCTTCAACCACACGGCTGTGTGTGAACTGGACAATACTACTTTCTCAACACTAGGTAAAGATGCAGTCTGATTGGCTGAAAGGGCACACATGTTTTATAAGGCCATTTGAAAAAGCAAACACAATTGAGCTTCCGAATTCAGCCCAGGACATTGTTTAGCAGCTTAAATGTATTTTATGGTGAGTCTGTAACTTTTTCTCCTACTTAAAAGTATCGTGATATTACATATATCGCGACATATATACATACATGTATATGTGTGTGTATATGTGTGTGTACTGTGTATACTGCGTATATATAAATGCACATGCATGTATATATTTAAGAAAAATATGTTATGTTTATATATATATATATATATATATATATACATATTATGTAAACAAGACTTTATTTTGATACATTAATCTGATTAATCGTTTTTACAGCACTATAATAAATTAAATAATAAACATTTTGAGATAGAGCAGAACTAAGAGTTTCAGAATTTCTATTTATTTTTCTTAAAAGTTACTTTGAAGTTCTACATTTTCTACAAAGAAATACAGGCTGTTAAAGGGCAGTAATGGAATTTTTTTCCATTCGCATGTGTGAATATGATATTTACCCAGCAAGGAAACAAAAGCTGGACAACATCTGAAAAAAAAAAATGAGAATTGAAATCACACATTAAAAAATAGGATATCGTGCAAAACAAATGGAGGGCATTGTCTCCATTTTTACTGCGATAACTAGGCTATTAACCTTTGGAGCACAACGGGATATGTGAGGATGAAAGGAGAAAAGCTTTATGCCTTACTGAGGCTTTCAAACCTCTCTCAGAGAATAGTGCTGGTTATCCTAATTTCGTGATAACCACATTTAAACTCTTTATAAAATAAGTTTGTTATTACACTATTGAAACAGATCTATTTCACATATTTTTTGATTATTCTTAACAAACCAGTGGGCATTGCATTGCATACCTTATCAAAGCCTTTAACAGTAATTCTAACTCTGTATTTATTACTTAAATTATTATGAGAGAAGAAATACACATCTTCACCTAATAAATCATGTATAAAAGTAAAAGTAGAAACTTCCCTGTTACAGCAGTTTTGCTCAATTGCTTTTGCCTCAATTCCTGATTGAATTTTTTTTTTTTCCTAACACAGTAAGTTTTCGGATCTCTGAACAATTCTCTTCTTGCTCAAATCAGATTGGAACTTTCTTATTGATTTGAGGCAAATTGCAAATTCTTTTGGCTAAATGTGTTGCAAACTGAGTCCATACAAGTGTCTGCAGTTTGCACAACAACTGATTGCATATGGCTTGATTGATCAAAACTGACTGAGTCGATTCTCACTTAAACTGTCAAACTAATAAAGATGGTGCTTCACATCTTCTCAATAATTTTTAATCGTTAGTAATAAGCCATCACACTCAAAAACGATCCATTCAATTAAAGAAAAACTGGTATACACGCATTTATATTGTATAAATATCTGACATTGACATTGTTTTGTAATGTCTGCTAAATTGGTAAAATGACCAAATAATCAACCATTCAACCATTTAACCAATCAAGTTTGGGAGAATATATATGTAGATTGTGTAAGAATACGTGGTGGTGTGAGAGGAAGACATAATAGAGCAAGAGTAGCAAAGAGAAGAGTCAAGAGTCTCTGATGAAACCAAAGCCACACTTGTGGATCATGTCATAAATCATAGTTTTACAATGGAAGAGGCGGGTCGAAGAGTACCAATGTAATGAAAAACGTTTCGGGAAAAACAGGTATGTATTTGGCTTTTTTTTGTTTTACAGTATGTAAAAGCATTTTATAAATAACAGTATTGTAAAGGTAAATGCAAGTCTATTTGTACATTCTTGTAGAACCGCCACCGGGGGGGGAAAAATAAACAACCCCCTTTGGCGCTGGTGGCAGAGCAGCAGTATTTAACCATCAGCAAGAACAAGAAATCTGCAACCAGTTCCATCAGGCTAAGAGACATCCAAAGTGCAATCAAAAATGACAATAATGTATTTTGGGTAATAAAATTCGGTCCAGCATTTCCAGCATAGACAGAGTTTTGAAAAGACATCAAATGACTATGATGCAACTCTCTACAAGGTGCCATTTGAGAGTGAAGGAACTGCGGTGCCAGTATGTGCAGGTAAACTACTGGTGTGCGCTTAGTGAGTTTTACTGTACTTCTAAGAAAACATTTACTGAACTTTAGAATAAAAATTAACTTTATTTTGTTTCTTTATTTTTTTTTTGATATTTTTGGAGTTTGTAGGTGGAGAAACATGGAACATTGTTGATTGTTGTTTTTTGTGGAGGGTTCAATCTGTCCAAAGGCCGGAGGACGGTGGACGCAATTCTCATTTGACACCAAGCCAGAACTGGCGCCCACAGACCAACGTGGGGCCACAAGTTACAATGTGTGCTGCCATTCCAGAGAATGGTTTGTGAGCAAACATATTCCACACAACTGGCCCTCTTAATACCTATCTTCTCCTGGCCTTCCTAAACACACTTTACAGAGACCTGCTTCTAGAAGAAGAAAGACGTCCTTAGTTAGACTCCATTTGCCTAATTATGTTATTTCTGGGATAATGTCTCAGCTTCCCACCGCATCAGCATTGTTAGGGGACTGGTTTGCTGCACATGAAAGGATTACAGTGGAGTTCCTTCCACCATACTCTCCTTCTAAATCAGGTAGAAGAGTTTTTTTTCAGCATGGAGGTGAGAAGTCTTGCCTTCCTAGACACAAGATCAGATGTCTCTGTTGGATTGCCATGAATGTGCATGTGCGGAATCACAGCTGATCTGCATTGCAGGGGATGGGTTCGCATTTCAAGGAGATTCTTACCCGGTGCAAGGCACTAGGAAAAACATCAGAGTTGGATGTTGATTGAAAAACTTTGGCTGCCAACAAGAGTGACAGGAGTACCAAGAAGTAATTTTTTTCTATGGGATTTTATTTTGTAGTTATTTGGTATTTTTGTGTATTTGTGGTAACATAAGAGAGAAAGATGAAATGTACAGTATTTGGACACGCACGATTTCACACTTTGCATGTAATACATTAAGTACAAAAATAAATGTTCTGTATAACTACCAATGTTCATAATACTTTTTGTTTTCTTAGGTAACTATTGACTCTTCTAAAACCATATCAGATTTTTGTTTTATTAAAAGTTTAATTTCCATGGTTGGCCGTGATGGTTAAAAAAAATAAACTACACATTTTTGACCAGTGTGGCTCACATGATGACAAAAACACCCTTTTATATTTGGTGGCCTTGGCCAGGTTATGGACATGATAAGTAGGTTTTGAAGCATGAATGAAATGTTTTGGGTGGTGCGTGACTACATTTTGCACCGACATGCAAATAAAGAGTTCTGAAGTTCCAGACAAACCAGCTGTGACCATTTGCACTCAGAGAATAAGACTGTTTGAGAAAAATGTGCCAAAGCAGCTGAGAAAAACTGTATAAACTGCAGCCCTATTGTTCAAAAGGAATGGAGATGTGAGGGGAAAAGTTATGGGTTAAATATCATTTCCCAAAGAGAAGCAGTAATTTGTTTGTGAAAATTAAAAACCTTCAAAGGAATTTACAAATAGACCAAGCTGAAATATTAACACAAATTTAAGGCTACCAATGTTTTTGAAAATATGAGTAGGATATGGTACCATATCGAATAAGAGCTTTGCTACGCCTTTTTATTCTGAACCGAGCTACCAAGAAGAGAGTCAAAGTCATGGCTTTCAAAAACAGTTCTCGACTCGCAAAATGAGTCACAGTGCAATCCTGCACCTAGAGAAACGCGGCTGCACCCTCTGTCGGTCATTCTGAGAACTGGTGGTATCCAGAATCAGAATCAGGCATATGTGTTCTAAATGATTAATCCGTACTGAATGGTCAGTTCTCGCACATGAAGAGTTATAATGTAATATTATTCCCCATAAATCCCGAGAGATTACCCCACTCATGTCTGTTAAATATTCTCAAGGCAGTTGGGTCACAGCCAAGTCTGCTTTTGGCTTATGCAATAAGAACAATGTGGGAAAGGTCCTGCCGCATGCGCAGAGGTCTTGGCTGGTTTCAATTGGAAGATCTGCCAGCGGCCGTGGTGTGTGTGGTGTGGTGTGCGACACCCTGTGTGTCATGGTGTGTGCACTTTGTGCGTGCGTGCCGTGCGTGCGGTGTGTGTGTGTGATACCTGCGGTAACAGAGCAGACACATGCTTGTCACGCACAGAGCAGAGGCCGGAGCAAGACCCGAGGCGGAAGAGAGTGTCATGAGAGCTGAGTTGCACATTGACTCATAAGTGTATTCTGAATGTGCAGAGAAGCAATGGAGTACAAAGGGTGTTTGTGTGTGTTCTTCACACAACACTAGATCGTGATTCATTTTAAGGAATCAGGCTGATCCGGGGAGTCTGTCAACAAACTCACTATTGTACATCCTAACGTAGACTAGTGCTGGGGGGATCAGAGTCACTTGACCCATGCGGGATGATAGCATGACTAGACGTACAAGAAAGTTGCCACAACCTGTGGTATTTAGTTATCGATTGACACGGGACCATCGCCACGATATTATTAAAATGAAACTTCTGAGAGGAACTGCTATGCAATAGTCAGAAATGCAATATATATTATATATATATATATATATATCATACTATATATATATATATATATACTACTATACATATATAGTGCTGTCAAATGATTAATCGCGATTAATACACATCCAAAATTAAGTTTTATCTATATCTTATTAATTATAGTATTATATACATATATGTTATCATAAATAATATATCATATTTTCTTACAATATATACATGTGCATGTGTGTCTTATTATAACATAATACAAAAGATACACAGTACACAATATATTGATGCAAACAAAAAACGTTTTATGTTTTGGATGTGACACTTAATTCGCGAATTAATCATTTGACAGGCCTTATATACTATATATATAATATAATATTATATATAGCGTAATATATATCATATATATTCCACAGTCAATACTCAAAACTGTTATTCAGACATTACACTTATCATCAGTTATTTGCCTATTAGTTTAGAACAATGGTAAGGAAGAAATATGAACAAGAACTCAGAGTTAAAATCTCAGGAACAAATTCATCCTTGACTAAATGTCAGAGGATAACTCTTGATAGAAAGGTATGTAAAGGATTACAAATAAAGCACCAAAAATTATTCAGCTTTTAAATTGAAATACACAATTAGGATATTAATTCAATGCGGTCAACCAGGTATGTCAAAGCAACTGCTTAATTTAGTTCAGTCTGGTGGTGTTAAAAAAGGTGTTGCCGTCTTCGCAATTAGGCACTTAAAAGCAATACACTTAAACAAACCATGATCAGGTCAAAGTGTCTGACCTAATTTTGGTCCCAAATTTTTATGAATTTTACTGGTAATACCACTGGCGATGAAGAATTTTGGGTGTTGTTAGGTCCCAGTGCACTATTTGCTATCATCACTTACATAAATTGACTATAGTGTCATGGCTACTCACTAGTAGAAAAATAATTAGTATCTGGTGTCTGTCTATAATTTTGGTTTGACTCATATATTTAACTGGAACAGGTAACTTGAACCGTTTATACAAAATAAATATATAACAAACTATAAAACATGCCTAAAATATAACAACTATAAAACGAAAATCGTAAAAGAGTTTGATATGTGTTATGTTTTGTTATTAATTACATTTTATTTGCAACACCAGGATTTTATGACTCATATAGTATTGATGCAGTGACAATTTTGCAGCTTTTTAAAAAAACGCAGTTCTTCACAGACCCGAAAAAACACCTCAGTTTGATTCATGTGCAGTAAGCTTGAATCATATAGCCCCCCTCCCCTAGCCCCCCAAAAGCTGACAATTTCTGATAGTTCATTTTTTTAATGATTGGATTTTTATTAATAATATAGCAGACTACTTGTCACTCTATATCTCCTAATAAATTATATTGTAATAAGATGATATTTGAAATGCTTAGGTTTTGATGGATAAAAGCTCTGTAGTTTTTATCTTTGGGGAGCAAAACTCGTTAAAATGCAATGATGACCAAAACACTTAAGGAGACGAAAAAGATAATGTGGTTTCATCAAAAGGCATGTTGCTTCAGTGTCAACTGTATTAAAACAAAAATGATATATGGATATGCCAGTAAAACTTAAATTGCTTCAGTCCAGTTAAATATTTATAACGCATACGTTGAAATTAATTAATAAATATAAAAGTTATTATTAAGTTTGCATTTATAAAAGTCATTCAGCCACAGATCAAACCTGAAGGGAGACGTTTTGATAATTATACTAAAAAAGCCTTTGGAGCTTTTAGAAATTCGGGAGGCCTTAGAAATTCATATCAGTTATGCTATAATAGGCGTTTTTCATCAAGGTAAAGGTTCACTAGACAGAGCCATATTATATTTCATATAGTAACTTTGCTAGCAAAATGTTTGGTTAGAAGCACATGTTACATATTTCACTAGATATGTATGACCTTTTATATTCTTGTATTCTAACAATAAAAAGCAACACAAGAACTTGTGAGTGAATAAACTATTGAGGATTTTTCTTTGCTTTCAGAGTGTTGTGGTACTTTACGCAGTTTGTTTACCCTTGCTAGCTCCTCCCGGTTATGAGCGGCCTGCGGTCCGCCTGAAGATGGGTGTATACTCTCAGTGAATAACTCCTTCTTCAGCAGCAGGGGTGGATCTGACCCCCCCTCCGTCCCACCCTGCATGTCAGTCTACAAGCTCCTTCCAGCCCTGCTCGAGTGCTTTGGGATCATTCTCTGCGGATTACGTCGTGAGGCCGCACAAACATCATCCCAGCCACGCAAGCTAAAGGACTGGGCAGCTTTGTGTCCAAGTTTGCGCTTCCAGCTCTGCTTTTTCAAAAACATTGGTGCTGCTGGACTTTGGCGACGTAATCTGGCCTTTTTTTCTTAGTATTTTGGTGGCTAAAGTGGGACTGTGTTCTTCTTTGTGTGTGCCTCACACTTTTTGTGGCAGACAGAGAGAGCCGTTTTCTCAAAAGCTGGCCTCTTCTCCATATTTGCCACACAGAGTAATGACTTTGCTCTGGGGTTCCCTATAGGTAAGTAAAAAATAAAAAGAGAAGAAAAAATACTACACAGCATGTGTAATAGACCTGTAACCATAAGAAAACTCCCATATTAGGGTAACCGAACAAATCCAAAAAAAGAACTAAATCCACAAATCAGGAAAAAACTTGAATCTGTCATTTTTGACTGTTCTTTCGCTCTCATTTCAAGTTATCTTCAAGCATTATGAGTTTGTAGGTTGCTGTACAGCCTGTTAGTGTAGTTTGAGGTTATTTTTTTCACAGTCTTTGATATGCATTTCCAGGGCTCGGACACATAGTAACTAGTATGATTCACACAATACCTCACCTCAGTCAGCACGTGCCCAAAAATTCAACATTAAGAAGTGGTTAAATAACGTCAGCTGTTGTTTCAATATAAAAAAAAAACATTGCAACATTATTAAGTTAAATGATTGTAAAAAGGTTAAAGGGATATTCTACCCAAAATGAAAATTTTGTCATTAATCTCTTACCCCCCATGCGTTCCAAACCCGTATAAAAGCTTTGTTCGTCTTCAGAAACACAATTTAAGATATTTTAGGATGAAAAACCGGGCGGGCCTGTGGACTGTGACCCATAGACTGCCAAATAAATAACAGTGTCAAGGTCCAGGAAAGTATGAAGATAACATTGTCAGACTAGTCCATCTGCCATACGTGATTCAACCATAACTTTATGAACAAAAGCGACGAGAATTACTTTTTTGTACCACGAAGAAAACAAAAATAATGACTTTATCAATAAATTTGTCTCTCTGCATAGCGTAGTGCCATTTTGCGAGACTATATGAGCTCAACTCACGGGTCAGCGTACGCTCTCTTTCGCGTACGCTTTTCTTTCAAATAAAAAGCGTTAAAATACCACGTAGAAAATGTATCCTTGTGATCACGGCTAACACAGAAGAGCATAAGCTTCTAAATCAGTGTTGAAAATGTAAATGTTGACGAAATGATGTTGAAATAACATTTTGCTATATCAACATCGATTTGCAAAAAACTGAAACAAAATCATATAGCGAATTCAAACTAGTTGCTGCGGCAATGTTTAATCATGGATTAATCAACATCCAACAAGTAAAAGTTTTTGTTTATTAACTATAAATATAATGATAGGTAAATATTGATAGCCTGAATGCACTGCAAGTCACTTTGATATAAACAGTGTTTTTCTTTTTTTATCTGCTAAATTGCCATAAATTTAATTTAATTTAATTCAGATTATATGTATGTGTACCGGTGTATATTGTTATTTTTTTATATAAACACACAAACAATACAGTATATTATTTTGAAATATTATTTACATGTATTACTACCTTGTATATATTTATATTTTAAGATAATTTCTATTATAATAGAAAAACAGAGTATATAATAGTATAAAAACAAGCAGATTTTTTTCTTAAAATAAATATGCATGTGTGGTGTATTTTATAATATACATGAATGAAAGTATTCACAGTACACACATATAATTTGTGTACAAAAAACTTGATTGTGCATGCGATTAATGATTAAATTGATGGCCATGATATTATGCCCTGTGCATGAATGGAAAAGGGTTGATATGGGGATAGGACTTTATTTATTATGTTTTGTTTTATTAATGCTTTATAAATACAGAGGAATAGCAAGGCTGCTTCAGCCAATAATGATGTCTTTAAACAATAAGGGCATATATATATAATTAAACATTACAATTGTGTGAGCTGTCCAAGTTTTTATCGTTATGCCACAGACAAAATATAATTCTAATAGGTGATCCAAATTATATTTCATCTGTGTCATTATAAGTTCATTATCAGTGGTTGTCAACTTCACGTTATCATAGAATTGCAGATTTATACAGTTTTAAAGATATAGTTACGCGTACTTGTTGTGCATGGGCCTCCTCTTTTTTTTTAAAACTGTTTAAAAGTATATAGTACTCTGATGATTAGTTTGTAAGCTATAAATGGGTCTTTTGTTCCAAGTTAAACCTTGTAAACCGAAGAAAGTGTGCAAACAAAAAAGCCATAAAAATGGAAAACTGTCTCTGAAACATGAATTACGTGTGTACTTTGCTGCTCGTTCTTCCACCACATGCTGCTTGTAACAAACCCCCACCATATTATCTTCTGTCTTCCACAGGATGAGAGCCAAGCTGTCTTTTTGGGTTTAATTAAAAGTGGAGCATTTGCTCGTATATTCAGCCATGGCTCTAAACCAACAGTGTGGTTTGGTGCCTTCATAAAATTTTATGGTGTTTATAAAAAGAACACCTTGGACATTGTGATAAACATCTCCCTTTTGTGAAGAAAGAAAAGAAAGAAGAAAGAAATAAAGAAGAAAAAGAAAGAAAGAAAGAAAGAAAGTCATTATGTGTTTGGAACCAAATTAGTGTGAGCAAATAATGGCACAATGTTGGAGTCTTGTTCAGTCTGATCCTAGATTGTCTCTCTCTGCTCCACAGTTGAAGCTCTGTTACCGAAAACACTCATCCCGAGTATCCATGCAGTACATCTACCTGGTTGCTCCCGTCTCCCTCATGGTCCTGAACACGCTGGGGCTTTGCTCTCTGTGAGGTGCAGAAGCAGGAGGAGTCGATGAACCTCAGCAGCAGAGGAAAGCTGCGAGTGCTGGGTTCGGTGCTCCTTCAGGTGCTCAAGAACCCTATTGTCTTTTATGAGTGGTGATAAGGGGTCATTTCTCACTTCCTGCTGGGCCAGAGAATCCCGCCCTTCATGGAGGAGTTTTTAGATGGCCTGGCGAAAATCATTCGGAGGAGCAGCGCTGTTTTATCTGGGTGGGCTGACCTATGGTGGGTCAGCTGAAGAAGCTTACCCGCGTTCCACTGTGGTGGCGCTTATTCTCCTCATCACAGCAAAACTGTAAGTCTACTACTGTGCAAAATAGTAGTCAAACGTGAAATATTCTGTCGAACACAGAATTAGAAGTTTAGCAGAATGTCCATGCTGCTCCTTACCATTTCAAACTGTTAAAGGGACAGTTCACCCCAAAATGAAAATACACCTTACTTGCCTCATATGTTTCCAGAGCCTTATGAATTTCGTTCTCTTCTGTTGAACACAAAGAGAAGATAATTTGAAGAATGCTGGGTAAACGAAACAGTGTTGCTGGTATTTTTTATAAGAAGAAAATTTCATACACGTTTTAAATTACTCTTGGGGGCGAGGTGAGTATAATGATGACAAAGTATTACAATTTTTTTCTGTGAACTAGCCCTTTATGATTCTAAATGGGACCAAAAGAGACACCATATAAACAATAGTCCATTTGTCTTGTGTACGACCTGGGGCCTGGTCAATTATGTCTGGAAATTATTAGATTATTTTGGGCAATATTGTAATCACCCATTATTTAACACAGTTATGAGTGGATCGTGTTTTGTGACCAAAACTGTTATACGAGTGATTTATTTAACAGATAGCAAATATATATCAGATTATATATTTTCTGGTAAATAAGGTTACTGTGACATTCTAACATTTTTATAATACCAGTGAAATTTCAATTCTCAACACCACAGCAGAATAACTCATCTAAGTAAAAAAAGAAAATCCTCAAAAAAGTTATGTACGAATAATAACACAGTCAGTAATACAATAAAAACAAAACGCGAAACGACAAATACAACAGAAAAAAAAGATTAAAATGAAACAAACAGTAATTTAAGTTTTTTTTTCTAAAGTTTTCAGCTAACAGCCTTGCTAACAAGAAATTAGAATAAGTCTGAACATAAAAGAAACCAGCATAGTATTCATTTTAAAGAATTAAAACGGTGCTGTTTGTTCTTATTAAAGCTACAAAAGAGTCCTTCAGTCAGGAGCTAGTGAGGGGTACGGTCTTTGTATTTTGCTGGTTTGATTATATTAAGCACACAGTCGGCAGCAGGATATATTAGGCGCTGTCAGCTTTAAGAGCTGCATGGATCCAGTTTAACATGTTGTTGTTCACAGTACAAATTCTAGGATTTTTAAAAACATGAATAAATGCTAATAACGTTAATAAAAACCAAGCACTCTTTATTTTGCGAGTCACGTGATTTTACCCGATTTGCCACGTGAAATTGGGCTTTTATGGAGGAGCGAGACATGCGCACTGTTTGAAAGGGGGTGGAAAGGGGCACAATAATGTTTTATCTTGATTATTGTATTTTCATAATCGTTTGAAGGCTGAAATCAAAATCAAAACTGTATTTCGATTTAATTATCTTCTGAAACCCATATGATAGCTTTGCCTTGAACTGTACATCAAGTATCATATCAGAATTACATTTATCTTCCACCACATTATTAGGAGTAATCTTTGCATGTTTTACTAAGTCGGAGAAAAACTAATTTTAATGTTCTTGCCCCGTAGGGTGTTAGAGCGTCTGTAAATACTGCATGGTAGCAGCTTCCAGTGTGACGTGTGCAACAGCACAGTGTTTTGTCCCACTGTGGAATGTTTCATCAGAGCGTCAACAGAGTTAATCCATGTTACTTTTAAGCTTCAGTTAGAGGACATTGTTCCGTGACAACTGATCTGTTGACCTGCTCTGTTTGTCCATGTACCTCCCAAACTCTTTTTATCTTCTCTGTTCTTCTTACTTGTATTGATGAGTAAGATTAAACATAATGGTTGTTGACAGTGCTAAAGAGTGGGTCCTGTAATCTGAAGTTCTTGGTTTCCTTTATGGTTTGAATTGCATAACTACAGAAACCATCTGTTTATCGTTTGGCCTCGTTAGGCCTGTGATGCCTCTGATCTGTAGAGGGATGGTTCAGAGGTTTTGGACCAGTGGACAGCAGTGAAGCTCGATGAACCACACCAGTCTGTCAAACTACGCTTTTCTGTTGGAGTCCCCCCCCACCCTTCCCCACTGGCCCCGAGTCGTGGCCATTTATGCATCACATTACAACAATGGAGCTGGAAGTGGTATGTGCATTGTGTAGATGTGTCTTTGCACCTTTATTTATTTAGTTTATTTGTGACCCCGGAGCACAAAACCAGTCTTAAGTCGCTGGGGTAATATTTGTAGCAATAGCCAACAATACACTGTATGGGTCAAAATTAGGTAGATTTTTCTTTTATGCCAAAATCATGAGGATATTTAAGTAAAGATCATGTTCTGGTGACGGATATTTTCTACATTTCCTACCGTAAATATATCAAAACTTAATTTTTGATTAGTAATCTGCATTGCTTTGGGCAACTTGATTTGGGCAACTTTAAAGGTGATTTTCTCAGTATTTAGTTTTTTTGCACCCTCAGATTCCAGAATTTTCAAGGTATTTGTTATCTCGATAGGTCAAAAATTGATAGGCATTGATGCACTGTAAGTCGCTGTGGCTTATAAAAAGCGGTCTGCTAAATGCGTAAATTTAATTTAAATTTAATTTAATCTCGCACCACATATTGTCATATCCTAACAAAACCATACGTCAATGGAAAGCTTATTCATTCATCTTTCAGATGGATGTATAAATCTCAATTTCAAAAAAAAATTGCCCGTATGACTTGGTTTTTGTGTGTCCAGAGTCATATTTAAGAAACAACAACACTCAATAAATTGAACTCAAAAAGTGACCGTTAAGTCTTTAAAACAAAACAACGAAATCAGCGTATTATTATATGCTTTCTGAAGGATCAGGTGTCCACTAAAGACTTAGAAAATTCAGCTTTGCATAACTAGGAATAAATAAATTCACATCTACAGTTTTTTGTTTTTTTTTAATTGTATAGTTTTTCAAAAATATTACTGTAGTTCTTGGTAAACGTTTCTAAAACATTGAAAAAAGTTAATAGACTTCATTACTTTGATGTCATTCAATCCACATCCAGCCTGAAGTTGGATCTTCCCTGTTCGGTTGATGTGTCTCCATATTAGAGATTATAATCTACATTTGCATAATTATTTTTTACCTGACACCACTCCCATTCCACCATTAATCAAATTGTAAACGTTTATTTAATTAGTTACAGTTTCGAATTGACCTCGTGTATATTTATCAAAGTATTTTTGTGATGATCAGCTCTTATTTGTCGCGTTCAGGTGACCTCAGGGATGGTGATGGGCACGTTTCTGTCTGCTCCCATCATGATGGTCTGCCGGCTGTCTGACCATCCGTGGTAGGACTCGGATCCACTAGCGTCAGACGCTGCAGCAACGCTCAGCTCAACATCAGCATTATCAGCCTCCTTGCATTGGTGAGTATTGAGGGTTTTCATTTTCTTCCCTTCACTCTTCATGTTTTAGCTGGTTGACTTCCTCTTAAAGACATGAATAGTTACAATGTGTTGATTTTGCGGTCGTCCACCGTCGTGCGGTGGTGAGAGAGCACACGTTTGTGTACTTCTGCTCTCATGCCGGGATTATTATGGGATGAAGGTACATCCGTGATATTACAGTATTGACGGCGATGCGTGGAAAACACTGAATGAAATGGATTGTCATGAGACATGCTGTTTGAAATCTGAAATGATCTTGATGTAAATAATGTTTTTTGTTTTGTTGTTTTTTGAGGTAATGGAGGAAAAGATTTTAATGATGCTTTGTATGGATTTTTGTCTGGGGGTCTATAAGTGTATTTAACAACTACATTATTGTAATTATTAAAAACATTACAATGGATTTTTAAACCAATAGTTATATGTTATAAAACATTAATATACCCCCAATTTTGGTCTATTTAATCTTCTTTACCCATTTTTTTTAAATTGTAGTTCAAGCGTTAAACGCGGTCCATGTGACACACAAATTTGTACATTAATAATCCTTAATACATCAATTCCACTTTTTGACCCCCCCCCTATTAGCCTACAACATATTGGCCGACTCCAAACGGCCTACCTACCTTTCATACATTTTGTTAACTACCTCCTTTGTAAAAGTAGGTTAATTTTAACCTTAACACTATAATAACATAACGGGCTTTTGTGTGCACCTCACTGTAGTGTACAGGTTTATAAAATAGATTAAATCAATATACTATAAAATAATGTATAAAAAACAAAACAAAACAACTTTTATTTCCTTACCCCGTGGTTCTCACACCACACACCTGGCACCCCAAAACTAGCTCAAAAATAAATAAATATTTACTAGTACATCCTTTTGTCACCACTTTCCCCCAAGTCCTATGTCACAGCTGGTTTAAAATATCATGTGACACAACTTTTTTATGTTATTTAAATTGATCATTTCTAATATAATTCAATTACACCACGTTTATTTCGTTTTCACCAACATATGGGGAACATGTATTCTTTTCACACGTGATTCCACTTAAAACAGTCGTTTTAAAATTTGAACTTTTGGTTGAAAACGGCCCAACCCACACCCCCTTCTACACCTGCTTTTTTCATAAAACCATTATGACAATAACATTATGCGACTATGACGAGGGTAACAATTTATTTCATGCCGCTTATTTTTTTTAACCGTTTTTCGCTTCTGTTTAACATGCCTACTCTATTGTCTTATTTCACTTTATTGTTTAAGATAACGCCTATACTCCCCCGATTATAGGGAAAATATCTGCTTGATAGAGTTCATTAGTCCCCCCCCCCTTACACCAACACACTCATAAACGCTTGATACATTTAACCTCTACGCTATGCCTTTATAAAAATGGACAACGGTCGCGCCTTTTCTCTTGCTGGTTGTCTTGCACATTCAAATTTTATGCCATAGTAGAGGCCACGTTCAAAGGTGTTTACGTGCAAAGTGAAACTGGGTTTAAGGGTCATTTCCCACATTAATGTGAACAGATCAGAATAAGAACCCTGCCCTTTTTTGGTGTTGGCACAATAACAAACAAGGTTTCAGTTTTATCAAGTTTATAATCATTGTGAGATGCATGATAAAAAACCCTCGTTTGTAATTAAGGTTGTTATTGATCATTGAATATGCAAACACTTCACCAGCAATGACATCCTAGTGGAGATGTGGGTTGCAGTTGTTGTCCCAATTCAGATGATCCCATGCTGTTCTTGTTCAGATCGCAAGTTTCCGTTGGACGCATCCTGTCCGTTCCTCTTTGCTGTTCAAGCTATGAGAAATAAAACAAGAAATGAACACTTTGGTTAAGCCGTTATCACCTTCGTATAAACAAATATTACAAGCATATGTCCTCTATGCACACATATCTCACACAACACAACATCCCTCTTGAATCACGGTTTTTAATACTGGATTTGAGAGGGGTTAACTGTACCGGTATATCTTCCACACTGCTACCCGAGGGGATGGACCAACCAAGGTTGATGCCTAAGAGTTATTTCAAACTCTGGCCGGCACTTTCTCTGAACTCCCCACTGCTTTCCTGTTCATGTTTGTTCTTCCTGTCCCTGCAGGTGTGGAGTGTTGCAGTCATGCTTCTGAGCAGAAAGTTTCCAGCAGAAACTCCTCCCTGCCAACTCTTCACCATTAATCTTTTTGTGGCGCAGGTGAGCTTGAAATTAGTAGTTGCTTGGTTTTAGAGACACTGTTATATGAGCTAAAGGGATGCTCAAGGGTTCGATTAGGCACTAGTAGAAATGGTGGTGGGAGAAACGGAGCAAGAGAGCGGGTCCCAGTTAGAGGATTTATTTGGATTATTTCTGCATGTATGAAGTAGTACAGGCACGGTGTGTGCACGTGTGTGTGGTCTTCAATGAACAGAGGAAGCAAAATACAATGTAAAAGTTGTAAATGTATACAATATTAAGACTAAAATAAAGTGTATGACCATTATACATAGCAGTAGCAATAATAATTCAAGTAATCTAAACAGCTGCATTCAAGTGGATCATTTATATATACTACAGACAAGGGTACAATCTAAATAATACTGTGGAATATATGCAATCTAGGCGTTATTAAAGGACCTTCAACTAGGTCTGCATTGCAGTTTACCCTCTGAACCTGTATACATTATTATTTAAAAGGGTCATAAGCTGTTATGCAAATTTAAATTTTTCCTTTCTCGTTTGGAGTGTTACAAGCTCTTGGTGCATTAAAGAAGATCTGTAAAGTTGCAAAAGACTAAGAGTCTCAAATCCAAAGAGATATTCTTTATCAAAGTTATAGACTCTGCCACGCCCTCCTGAAACGGCTCATTCAATCACCGCCCCCACATCTCTACATCCAAGACTGTGCGAAAAATTGCATTTTGCATAATGCTGCCCAAAAAAACCAAAAGTTCACGCAAAGAGAGAAACCTTCGTGGTTTCAGTAACCGGATATTCCTTTTCCCGATGTTCAGTGTTGAAAGCAGCCATGTCATGGGATGATTTGCTGTGTGTATCTAAGGAGAAAGCAAAAAAAAAACTTTATTTGGTCCATCCGAAACGTAGACTGCCCCCCTGTTAGGAATCTTTCAGAGCTTTCCCCCTACTTTACAAACAGAACAGCAACGCATTTTCTTATGGACGACCCGTTTCCCATACCCCCCACCTAGGAGAGGCTCCCCCGGTCTTATACTGACTTTGCTAAAACATCTGGGCACTTTGAATCTGCTACTCGTAAGTATGTTTTTGTTATTAGTTTAAGTATTTGCTGATTGACTGTTCAATAGTACACATTCTGTGTGTGTGTGTTGTGTGGGTGTGGGCCGTGAGAGTTCAGAGGAGAGGAGAGTCTAGATAGAGAGAAGACCCGAGAGGTCACAAAGTGGAGTCCCAGTTTGTCTGTTCTTATTTGCCTCGTTTTTCTTGTGTACTGCATATAACCTACACATGAGCTTCATGTCACTGTCACTGTCGCATCGTCCACGCGCCTCTGTTCCCCTTTCGGGCTTGAATTGATGGTTTAAAAACTAGGACATTATCCTAACTATCTTTAACATTTATTTTGGAAAAATTAAGTCTCGTGATCATGGAAGTAAACGGGCGTTCTCCCCGTTACATTTCCGAAGAGTGCTTGCAGATCTCGTTTTTTTTTTTTTGTTTCATTCACAATGCTCACTGGGTCCCAAGCCTGGCCAATCAGGAGAAGCTGCTCTTGTCAGAAGAGGGACTTTGTAGTTCGCGTACGGGGCCGTCAGAGGAGCCTACAAGCATAATGTTACAGTATGTTTTGAAAAATAGGTGTGGTTTTATGAACAGTAAAGCATGTCCACTATTCTGTTAAGAGACACCAAAATACACAAAATAATTGATCTTTAAAAAAAGCATCATATGACCCCTTTAAACTATTATTTTGCAAACTAGTACAGTTCTCATGTATGACATCCTGTGAAATATTTACGCGTTTGAAACAGCTTGGAAGGTAAACAGTTATAATTTCTTCACTACAGAGTTTTTTCTGGCCCTGAATCTGATTTATTGATGGCGCCGTCCGATTTAGGTCTAAAACTCCAATCCTGACCTTTTCTCCCTCCCCCTATGACATCATCATCATGGCACACGCTGACTCGGTTCTCTCCTGTATCCGTAGCCAATGAGCTCGTTCCTGCCCATTTAACATTCAGATTATATTTATATTAGTGCTTTTTCCTCAGTCCCCAGCAGTTGGTATTTTCCGTCTTAGCTTGCTCAGAATTACCCTTACCACCTTCACCCCCTATGCGCCACCTGTACTGATTCTGTCTCATAGCTGGCTCCGATTCACTGTATTTGCTATCATCCCGCGGGCTTCTTCGGTGATTTTTCCCATGCCATTGTTATATTTGCCATTTACAGCATATATTTTCTCTTTAATGACCTTATCATGCAGCCAGCATTTGTTGGATGTTTCTTCTCTTACTTGGCCCTTTTTTCCCCAGTCTGCAACCGTCCTCTGTACCTTGACTCTGCACGCACGTTTAAACCACCGAGTCACCCCCGTTCTAGCAGCCATTTATCTTTCTATTCTGCCAACTTACTAGACAACAATATATTAACATCAGGTACTTTGACATGGATCACCCATTTTGGCTTACCATTATGGACCAGAAGTTATTCTTGATTGACGAATCTTACGAATGTAGTGTTTACATCTTCTTCTTTCCGACTCATCGCCTAAAAATAATTATGTGATCGGGGTTGATAGGCGCTTATAGTGCACAAGCTTCTTTGATTGGATTTACTCTTTTGACATGCGTCACACTATGTTTACTTCCACGAATATACAAGCAGTTTCCGCTGTCTGTGCATACCCCTGTTTTAAAAAGCACACGTGATATTTATCTGTACTTTGGGTCCTAATTAGGCCGTTGGACCAGCATATGAACTGTGTGTGTGCAGTGCTGATTTACTTACAAAAAAAAAAAAAAATTGTAAAAGCATGTCATGTACATTACCATGCACCAAATCCCTCATGACGAGTACATGACGACCTTGGCGGAGATATCTTTATATTGCTTAACATCATCTCACCCTCACAGCGCAACAACCAAACATGCAGTCCGTACCTCTTGTCACAATAAGAAAGGCGAAGTTCAAGTCTCTCTGCTGCCTTATAGACTGCCCCCATCTGAGACTTGCCTGTCCACGCGACCCGGCGCGGATCTGCCTCTCCTCTACACTTTTACTTTTGCCATGAATATCACAAAGAGTTTCATTTATGTTATAATTATTGTTCTTTTATTACACATCATAAGGTGCAGTCAACAGTGCAACCGTGATCGATTTGGGTTCAGTGCAAATGTCTGCAACACAAACCACTACTGCTGTGTGTGTTTGTTATTGTCTATTTAGCCTGTGGTTGGAAGAGTGATACGACGTCGGATCTTCATGGCAGAGCAGGACAATCTTACCTCTCGGGTCATGGTGTTTGATCCCGTCCTTACTTCTACTGTACGGCTCTCGCTACATAGCACCTTTAGTTTGGCGCCTGGGTGGGCACGTCATATTCGAGTTTGTCGTAGTTACCATCAACATGACCTGTTCAACACTTCATTAATCAAACACCATTTGGTCCACACAACAGCGATTATAAAAAAAAAAAAAAACATATAAAAAAAATATATCACCTATATCCAGTTTATATATATATAGTTCCAACGATATATCTACTATATACCTATATCCTATATATATTCTATCTACTACCAATTATTAAATATTGTTCTAAACTTTTATGATCTATCAAAAAAAAAAAGAACTGTGGACATTCTGAACAATATTTAGATAAAGTGGGCTTGTTTAGTTTCAATTACAGCTGTGGTTTTTGACCTGAATCTTCCCTGCAACGACACCCCGCGCATTCACCTTGGCGATGACAAGCCAATAAGACTGGATTATGGTTTAGTACAACTGACAACATGTTAGTTATGTATATTGTATTTGGATTCTTACATCCCAAGTTATTTGTCATGAAACCCTCTACGCACCCTGTCACGCAGGTGGTGTTATCTTTTTGTCAACACTCAGTTTTTCTCCTATGATTTAATACATCCATTATTGCATATTACTTTGGCGCAGTGGGACCCCTTGGTTTCCTTTGCTCTTACCTCACGCAGCCAATGAGACTCGATACTTAACCATTTCAACCATACTTATGCTAGTGCTCGCAGTTTGTTAGCAGTTGCTAATCGCATTGACGGAAACCCTACACTTCCCCAGCCCCTCCACCTTAGGCATCATGGGGTAATTTTAAATTTTTGGTGATGTATGGATGATATGGTGGCGCTATTGTCTGTTTTTGTTTCACGTATGGGGGGTTTATTTATAACTCGTACTCTCATTGTGTCCTGTGAAGCGTTCTGGAATCCGCTCTGTCTCGATGCCGCTTTAGGACGGAATACGTCTGAGCGACGGTGGAACCCTTCCAGGCCAGGGCCCTCTCACACACCCGAGTGATCCCGGGACTGGGTGCCCTTCGGCCGACCGTCCGGCACCATACAAGGACAGTTGCCATTACTGACCAAACTCGTCCTTGTGTATGTAGCACGTGGATTCGCAATCAGGGCCTCTACATCTGAACACTTTCCTCGGCGGTTGCCCAATTAATTATGCTGCATGAACGACCCTGCCGTATTAAAAATGCCTCAGTTAGAGGTCTGTTCGCTTTTTTCCGAGAGTTCCGTTTTCTGTGTTCCCTAATATATACGTTAGTTAGTACCATACATCAATCAATTTACTGTCTAACATTTACCTTATGTCTAAAACTACATTTCACCCCCAAGCTTCACCGCATTGAGAAGTTGTTTGTTGTGTTGTCAAATAACAAAATTAATTCTTCTCAATGACGAGTTTTATATTTGATCCACAGCCCTTTTACCATGTTTGTCCAGAGTCTGATTAATTTTGTCACGGAGTATTTTTTGTAATTATTGTGATTCTCATTATTGCTATAAATGATTTGGTTTTTACCGTTATAACCTCTTTAATTTGAAGACAATTCTGAATAGATACTTCTAGATCAACAAGGGATGCCTCTAAACCACCCAACAACCAGTCACTGTTGGTTGCTCTCATTAGAGAACCGAACCATCAAGTTTATCCTACGCCAATCTAAAACACCTGATACCTCTTCTGTCCGGTCCTTCTCCTCTGTCCTCTCTCGCACCAGCTTGTTTGTATCTCCTCCCGGTTCATGGTTTTTTGTTCACTGGACGTTCCTCTCACTGCACCAGGACGAACGATTGCTCAAACTTACAACTCCCCTGATCGACCCCTCTTCTGCATTCCTTTTTATCGGAAGCTATAGTCAGGACAGAACTGATTGACCAAAGAAAGCCTTTCACGCTGTGACCATGTCCAAGGACATCGTTTGAGACTGTGTGCGTTGTTGCCTCTTTGCATCTATATCTGGTTTGTTTAGATAATGTACGTCAGAGCTGTGTTGTTTTAGTCAATGGTGAGAAAGGTTAGCATGAATAAAGGATACTAACCTGTGCGCCATGGCCTTGACTGCATGATCACTACACTTCTGTCCCTCATGAACAAATTTAGAAGCACTGACCGGGACGCAATTCTATAGCTACGATCTCTGCTCGCATCCCTTATAGGTCCGTGTCGCGTGACACGGGGACGAGGCGTCGGAATGGGTTCTATTGGATTTCAACCAATGATGCTCTCCTTTGCAAAAGCAAAAACTGCCGGCGTATCACAGTGTGAATCATGGCCCAATCCATAGGACAAACAATCACTAGAACCATATGTGTAGGTGTATGTAATTCAGCCCCATCTCTCATATTTCATTGTATGTTTTAACTGTTAAGATGTTTTTTTTTTTTACACTTGGTTTTAATTTAGTGGGTTTCCACTGTGTAGTATCCAAGTTGGTTGTTGTTACTTATCAAAGGATTACTTCCACAATAATGAGTGTTATTTGTACTGAAAATGTCGTTTGTGTTGTTGTAGGGAACTATGCTACGTCTGTTGGTGTTATCCGTGAGCATTTGTGCTGTGTGGCGTCTCGCCTCCACAATACTCACGCAGACGAAACCTCGAGCACTGATCACAGAGCCTTTGAACGTGGACTCAGCTTGTCTGACTAACACGCGATGCAGAGCCGACCCCGACATACACCCAGAGGCAGGCTACTTGGTTGCTAAACTGGCAGAATCATACACCGGTGTGATCCACCCTCAACTACTTCCTGCCTTTATAAATACATTTCGGTCCTAGAATTCGAATCAAGTGGGATAAGAAAATTCTCTTCGATTTTAGATAGATTCTACGATCTATACACGTTCACCAGAATGGCTTCTCCTTTTTCAGTTGCATTTGTTTGCATGTTGCTGCTCTTGATGCATCTGAGCTTTCCTTTGTGCTTCTCGATCTATTCTGTATCTTGGTTTGCTGTGTATGTTCGACAATCCGGCCGAAACCTCACAATGCTTCGTATCGTGTTCACTACTCTAGCAGATGTGTTCATCATATAACTGTCACTCGCCCCATCTGTTGTATTCACTAGTTATAATGTATTAAATAGGCATTCGTAATACTTTACATCAGCTTTTTTAGACTATGTGGAAACGATACAACCGGCCAATCAATAGGCTATCTATCATCAGTCTTACCCTTTTGGATATTTAGAGACAAGCTTATCGAGGTTACAGACCATTAAGAAACCGTTAAGACGTAATTTTGTGCGCATTAGGCTGACTCCTGAATACATATATAGGCTCTACGGTTTATCCCACCCCCATGCTGCCTTACAGTATATCCCGTTTCCTATAATGCACACTTCTCTATTATATACAAAAACATGCACCTTCTGGGTTCTATCGGTAACCTGTGTCGGACCACTGTTTGTGTGTGCTGCTTTGTCCGATCTGTCAGATGTTGCGAGTGTGGCTGTTCTGGCACTCTGCTTATGTCCCGTGCCTCCGACACCTGACAAGCACCCCAGACGCGGCCAAGCTATCCAATGCAAACAGGTTTCTCTTTCTTTCTTTACGCTGCCTGTCGCTTCACTCAACCTTAGACTAGATCAGAGAACCTGAATCAATCTTTATCACACAGAAAGCCGAACAGTGTGCCGTTAGCCCACCTCTTTCTGATCTTTCGTGCAGTTTCAGTCTGTCATTCTCTCGATGTTGCAAGTCCGTCTCAGTCTCTGAACCTAGCACCGCAGAATCGTCTGATACACTCATCATCCTGCACAAGCATGGTCATCCCCCCATCTACTGGCAATGAAGCAATCGAAAATAATCAGCGGTTTTGATTATTTATTGATACCTCTGACCTTTCTTCATCGTCTACAATCCATATCGCTGGGCCACTCCTTCGAGACTAGCCCTTTTAACCCGACTCCTTTTGACGACATGGCAGAGCAAGGTCAACGGTAATGCATTATATGAATGAGAAAAGGGGCTTGAACATTGGTGTAAACTTGGATTTTAAATGAAATTGTGTTGAAATGTCCTTCATTTTCTTAATGGCTTCTGCTTCAATAAAAACCACACTGAAAATCCATGGAATACATTTATTGAAAGGCACAGATGTATTTCAATCTCATAATATCGAACTGCGTTTTTAGGTCAGTGTAGCCAGAGTTTGCATCCACAAGCTGTGCTGGTCAAGATGAACAGAAAGAGACAGACAGACAGAACACAGACATACAGGTCCGAACGAGACATGTGCTTGTTTGTCTGTTACCTCAAACTAGACCGTCAGTCTGCTCGCTTGGTGGAGTACAGTCCAATTACTTTGACATATAATACCTCATTACCAAAAGTACCATGGTATTACCATAAAAATGGGTCAATAATGTGAAAAATCTTTGTTTTTGTCTGCATCTATTAATTTATTCAAATATGAATTAAGATTACAGTACCTCTTTTATGATGAACATGATATTTTTGTGCCACATAAGGTTTTTTGCTTGCTTTGCATATCGCCACCCCGATGAAGCATTAGCTCATCAGTGACAATATGCATACCACTCTTACTCTTATCTATGGGTGGGGTTTCACTGTTCTTTTCAGAGTCTGGCCATTCTTCTGTGAATGAATAGGTGTGTGTGTGTGTGTGTGTGTGTGTGTGTGGTGTGTGTTGTAGAATCTCTCTCAGCCTGTCTGTGGTGGGCTCTTTAATAAAGATCCAGGGCGGCTGTAATCTGGAGCTGCAGTTTTTTTTCGGTGTTGTGGCCAACTTTGGGCAGGTAAACCTGTGCCTGTCACGTGTTTTGTGCTGAAGTCTAACTACAACTTTTTACTGAAACACACGTCTCTTATTGTTTTTTCCCTCTGCAGGGTCCTCAATTTCATTTTGCCTTTTTCTTTTTTCGGCCTCGACAAGCATAATTTGATTATTTCGTGCTCCCCGTTCAAAAAGAGGTAACTGAACAAAACTCTTAGCTTAAGCTTTATTAAAGGGGTTCATATGAAGATGAATCATATTTGCTGTGATCTTTTGAGAATATTATGAAAGCATTACTTCCAATTACAATCTCCAGTTCAGGAAGTGCATTTATTAGAGATTAGGCTGAAAAATGGCTTGTGACATGCCATCTTCCCACAGCTTAGAGGCAAATGACTTCAGTTGAATGCATTAACAACGTGTGACAAGCCACGTTTACACATTAGGTGGATGAAAAATACTAATGCAATTCATCTTCAAACTTGCCAAAAAAACCAAATGGGAACAGTTCTAGGTTCAGTGGATATTCCCGACTAGTTTATTAATGGTCCAAAATGGTCCACCTCTAAATATTTGAATTCTCTTTCATGCTTGCACTCTTTAGGTTACAAGCACATCGTGTTTGTTGTCAGGATGACAAAAAGTTTACTTTTTTTTGTAACCCAGTTTGTGCCCTCACTGGGTCCAACAGCACTCGTTAAAAATATTTGTGATTGGCCACTAGGAATAATCAAGTCAAGTAAGGTTTTAAAAGAACTGCTAATTAGCAACATATATAAATGCATTGGCAATATCCTCTTTTCCTTACCTTCATGCTTAGCCAAGTCATCGCTTAAGTAAATTCAGGAAAAAGCTGTATATAGATAAATCCTAAAATTTCAGAAAGAAACTAATTATGATAAACAGTGACCCCATGTGTTGTTTTTCGTGCTGCTGTGTGTAACAACAACCCTGGCTGGTCCTGAAGATATTACAGTGGCTGGAGCGAAGAACAAGAGCCCTGACCATCTTAATACGTTTTGAAGGACGTGCACCTCTTCAAGTTAGGACTGCTATTGTGATCCTGTTACAGTGTACATGCAGGATGGACCATTTAAAAACCTACAGCTTTCATTCACATGACAGCAAAATGCTAAGTCTCTGATTGTAACATTAAGATATTATCTTCATTTTCATGAGTCTTAACGGCACATGCTGCATGTTTTAATTTTAAGAGGGTCCTGAGAGGAGGGTGTAAAATTTGGCATAAAACCGTATATTGCACATGTTTATAAGTGGTGTGGGAACTTTAAATAAATAAGTAAAATGGGCCATAGTTCCCCCAGTTGTGTAGCCTATTTGTAGTCCAAATTACTGGTTTAATGTCCCTTGGGTAATTTAAAAGTTTTCGTTGCCAAAAACATTTTTTGAATAAATTTTTTGATGGCTTTTCCTTCAATAAATGGTCTGGATAGAGAAGGAAGCTTTTATTTATACAAGAGGTAGAAAAAATATTAGTTTTAGTAGTTCACACCAAAAATGAAAAATTTGCTGAAAATGGTGCTCATCCTCGAAGAGCCATCCAAGATGTCCAGTGAGTTTACTTCTTTAACTCAAATTTGGAGAAATGTAGCATTGCCATCACTTGCTCGAAGGCAGTGGAATGCTCTGCAGTGAATGGGTGTCCGTCAGAATGAGAGTGCCAAACAGCCTGATAAAAACATTGCGACAATAATCCAATCACTACGCACTCCTGTCCCATCAGGTTAATATATAATAGAAGTGGAAAAGCTGTTGTATTTGTAAGAAACCAATCCATCATGAAGACCGTTTGGTTTATACTAACCCAACACCATTTGCTTCCTGTCTGGGCTAAATATAGAAGTCGGCTATCCGTTACTATTGCTTTCTTCAGTCAAAGGATGGGGTGTCCCCTTTTTTCTCTGTGTTCTAACTCAGGCAGAGAAATAATGACACCAGATCCACAAACACTTCTAAACAAATGTGTGGTAAATTTTGATAGTGTGAGGGAAAACAGGAGACAGATTTTTTTTTTACTGGAGGAAGCATTATTATGGATTAGGGAGTGGTATTTTGGCCAAAAGTGATGGTCTGAAGTTTAAAACTTTGATGGTGGAATTCTCCATAAACACAACAGTTTTTCACTCCTCAATACATTAACTGATGGACTGAAGTGGGGTGGATTATTGTAATGTTTATATCAACTGTTTTGACTTCTCGTTCTGGCCCGGCACTTATTCACGAGGTACCAGAGGATCCACTGGTGAATAGGCGAATGCAATGCCTACATTTCTCCAAATCTGATGAAGAAACAAACTCATCTACATCTTGGAATGGCCTGAGAGTGAGTATATAAACTATAAACTCTCTTCTTTTATGTGGCTTTTTTTAAAAAAAGTATAACACATACAGTATACATACTAATAATAAGCAGCTTCAGCTAGGATTCAGGGGCCTTCTGTGTGTTGAGGTGTGCAAGGGTTAGTGAGCCCCTGTGGCAGGGTTTTGGGTCCAGGAGGTCCTGCCAGTCTCTGGCAGCGTCTGAGGAGATGCAAGACTGACCTGTACTGCAGTTACTCCACACATATCATAAGAGGCAGTGTGTCAGAGACATCGTTCACAAGAAAAGGTGAGAAGAGACCTTCATTGCTCTCCACAGTTTTTTGCACTGAATTATCTGAATTAACCAATCATTTGCATGCAGTTTTTTTTTTAAATGATAGTCTAATTTTGCATCTTCATGCATGTTTGCATGACATTTGGCTTTCTTTTTTCCAACCTCTTCCTTGCTTTCTAACTCATCTGTCATTTCCTGTCTGTCTGCCGTCTGCTGCCCTCTCCTGTCTGTCTGTCTGTCTGTCTGTCTGTCTATGTCTGGTTTGGTTTGTGTTGGGTGCAGTCGTGGACACATGCTCTGCTGTGCAGGTGTGGAGAGAGGAGCACCACAGAGACGTTTCTGGGCAGTGATCTGGTGCGCTGGCTGCAGAGCGTGGGACTGTCCAGCGGCCCGGGGGACGCTCTGACGTACGGCTCACGTCTGCTGGAGGGAGGAGTCATTCAACACATCACTCTCCAGCACAGCTTCCAGGATCAAGCTCTGCACTACCGCTTCACGTAGAGGCTGGCACACGCACGTTTCAGCCGATGACACAGTGCACATTTCAGTGAATTATTTATTCTACTGATACTACAAACAATAACCAGATGAGAAAGTAGTTGTTTAAAATTAGGTCTTGAACACTTTAGCTACCTCACACATACCAGGGGTGACTGGAAATCCTGCTCATCTCTTTTAGTTTATTTTATTATTATTATTTTGACATTATTATTATTATTATTGATCTGCCTGACATATTAATTTCACTATTTTATTTATCCGTAACAGAATTGAGTTGAATGTAAAGTCTAAGGTTTACAGCTGATTCTGCACCACACAGGCTGTTGTTGCAGTTTTGTAATGAGATTATTTTTCTTTTTTTTATGTTGTTTTTACATTATTATTATTATGTGGACAGTTAGCGAGTTATTTTTATGTTTAAGTCCTGCCAACTTACAGTTTCCACAATAAAACATTTCTCCGGATGAATCCTTCTGGATCGATTAACTTTACAAAACACTTCAGTGAAAGTGTTCATTGACTGCATGGGATAACTGTGCTTCACAGAAATAATATATTTAGTATTTTCTATTTAGATATAATTTTATAAAAAATACATTTGTATAATTCAGAGGTGAATATACCCAGCCCAGAAAAACTAAACATTTGAGCTTATCCTTTAAATGAATGTACTATATCTAATTTCAATAATGGTAGCCCTTTATTTTACAGTCCTGTTCTGTATGTACTTATTATAGTATAATAACTGGCAAAATAAAGAGTTACTTAGCCTGAACTGATAGGTAGCTTATACTACCCAATACTTTATTTGGTAAGTACACTGTAAGTGCATATACTGTAAAATAAAGTGCAACCCATTTAATAAATAAAATTATAAATGCGATTATTGTCTTGTCCTTTTTTATTGTCTTGTCCAAACAGTACAAGCAACAACAAACAAAGGAGCAATACCAAAGACAAAATGGGTCAAAACGCATTCACATCTCCATTATTTTTGTAGCTTAATTCCAAATGATTGATTAGCTTCACATAACGATTGGTTTCCTCTCAAAGCCACATGCGGGCGCCAGATATTTTTGGGGTTTCTCTCTGGATTACACAGAAACGTCCAACAGATGAAGGTGACAGGGAACACTGAAGTAACACTGTTCAGCACAGTTGTTTATTTATCAGATGTAACAACAATATTGAAGTTGTTTTACTGAAACCAGAACTCCATGAAACAACAATAAAGCCTTGCTCATTGTGTTTGTGGCGTGGGATTTTTTTTCTAAATAGATCTACTTTAATAGAGCGGAGGGTCAGAAGGTCCTGGAAACCTAATGTTCACACAATCAAACATTTCTCAAAGTGAATCCTTCGGGATTAAATAGTTTGCTTTAAGTGTTTGTTGAGTGCATAGGATATCTGTGCATCAAAAGACATTGTCTAATTTAAAACGACTGGAACTGGCGCTGGATTTCATGACACGTGGACATAAAAAGCATGAGAGACAGCATTTAAACCTCCCAGTTAAGATCTTTGACATCAACGCTAAAACTGTAAAAACAACCATTAGTTAACTTAAGTAACATTTTCAGTAACGAGAACAATAGACTAAACCATTAACAAGTTCAAATATATTCTGCCCTCTGTACAATCCTTTTCTAATGTATCCAAACAATACAGGAAGAGCCGAAATGATTGAGCTCTTGGCAACAGTATAAGGGTGATTATTCAACTTGGGGATCTTTTATGTCTGAGTGTGCTGTGAGTGGTTTTAAATATGAAGCTGTATAAAGGAAACTCTCTGGGATTTTGTTAACCCTGCCCTTCATTTACATTTGTTAATTTTAAGATGTTTATATATAGATCTTCGTGTGTTTTACACTTTGTCTTAGATATATATATATATATATATATATATATATATATATATATATATATATATATATATATATATATATATGCTATAAAGTATATATATATATATATATATATATATATATATATATGCTATAAAACATTTGCTAACTCTTGAATACAAAAGAATTATACCTCAGTTTGTTAAATTTAACCTTTACAACTTGAGCTGACTAACTGGGTCAATGAACTGTTGCTTTTTTTATTACCTAAAATTTAACAAAAATGTATAATTAAATTCTGTAACAAATCTATAGCTCATAATGTTAATTAATGCATTGATTGTAAAGCGTTACCAGACTGAATAAACTTCAACTTTGAAAATCCATAATAAAACCATGAATAATTACAAGGTAAACTATAATTATATCAGACAAAATGGATTTATGTTATATAAATTTAGTTTAGTATCAGTATAAAATACAATTAGCATCAGTGAAGAGCTAGAAATTATATTTTGAGACATATGTGTCAGGTCAGATGAATATTTTAATTATGCCTCCACTGCAATCAATCTGCAATCTAGTGAAGCTAGTGATCAAAAGTGCCCAGAGCTGAAGAAACACCCAACAATCCAATTAATTCTAATCATGTTTTTAATTGTAAACTAAGTCTCAGGCGTTGCTATAGATACTAAACTCCCTCATCTACAGTGTCTGTGAAGAGATGGACCAGCAGCGCTTGCATCTTCAACCCTTTAGTGAGATACTTCTCCATCTCTGTCAACTTCTGCTTCTCCAGAACTCTCATCTTCTCTACGCATCCTCTCTCTCCTTTGACCTGAACACACACACAATATGCTCTTTATTAAAATAATACTATAAATGAGATTATACATGTCTATCGTTATTTGAGATTAATTCAAAAATATCATTTGAAATATTTGTAATCTAGTTTTTTATGAGCACCATCTCTCCAAAAGAGTTTTGGCGACTGTACCTTTTAAGATTTCCATGCTTTGTTATGATTGGCTTAACTCTTTGCATGTGAACACAGCAGCAGAGCTTACTGCCGTGCCAGTATTGAAACACTTAGTGCTGTGTGATATTTCAGGCACATGCTCACCCCGCCGCTGTCGATGTGGCGGCGGCCCCCTCTTGTTTGCTTCAGAAACAGAGGTTTGCGGTTGGGTTTGCTCTGGAAACGGGGTTTCTTCTTCACGGGATCCTCCTCTCCAAAACACGGAGAACACGTGGTGCTTCAGCTGCTTTATGTCCACTACAAAATAAACGGCTTGAAGACAGACTCAAGCGGACAAAAAGAACAAGCCATACGCGGACCCTGGAGCACAAAAACCAGTCAATTGTTTGTGAATATCAGCGCCTCTGGTGTGCTGTAAAATCGCCAGGGTCCGGAGTAGCAGAAGAAGTGACGCCGGTAAGTTCTGGTCCTTCGGACGACAGACACCATACTTCCTGTGGTCATGAACAACCCCCTCCATGTTGATCCCGCTTTCTCTTATCCCTCAAAATCTCCATCATCGCTCTGCCTTGATGTGGCCTGTAGGACAGTATAAAAAACAATCCATAAATAATCCATGCAACATAACTAATCTACTTTACAGTGAGGCAGTGTACCAGTCTAAAGTTTGACAAATCTGTTCGTTCTTGATGATTATTTTCTACATTGAAATAAAAGTAAAGTTTTTTTAAAACTATGCAACATCCCAAAATGGATTTGCTGGAACGCTGCAAATTCAAAATGATCAATCATCCTAATTTTTACTAATCAGTTCTACTTTTTACATCAAATCAATCCTATTCATTATAAACTATTTTATCCTTAATGAAGCTAATCAAAAGTCAAAAGTGACAACTGTAGCACTTCCCGTGTTCACTGAGACCCAAACATTCATGAAAAACAAACAAACATTCAATTATAATTTTAGTTTTTTGTATAGAAAGTCACTATTATTATCATCTTTGCATGAATTTTGCTGCTCATTTTCTTCCAGCAAACTGCCAGCCACCTTGGCTCTTCTGCAGAAGCTTGCGCCCATCGCAGCGGCGCCCGCTTTGCGCCTCGATCCGGCCTGTATTGGAGTAAGAGTAACCAGAGCAAAGCTGAACTCAGTCTTTCCCGCTCCACCAGCGCTGCTTCTTTGCGCGACGCCCCAGCTCCGGTGCTCCCATCGATCTTCGCCTCATGGAGTACTCATTGGAGATGTTTCCGATAGCCTGCTTCAAGAGAGAGAGAAACAGCAGCAGGCCTTTTGAAACGCTTTCATTTATTTCCGTTTGAAGCTGTAATGTTGCATGCCTCAGGATTTACCCTCCACTCTCTCTGCTGCCCAGTACTTCCCAGCAGTCTCCAGCACCCAGGCCTCGGTGCGGTCTGATATGAGGAAGCTGTTATGGTAGGTGAGTCCACACTCATCCTCCATACAGTTCCCTCCCTGGCCGTCGTTTCTCCAGCAGATCTGTTATCACGCCTACATCGCTGCGATCCGCAGTGTCGGCCCGCCTCCAGAGCCAGCCTACACACAGACAAACAACATCCCACACTTCCTTTAAAACTGCATTTAAAAGCATAGTTTTCTTTCTTCCGAGAGACATAAAGAAAATAGTTTGAAAAATGTTGGTAGACAAAAAGGTTCTGTTCTCACTGACTTCCGTTGTCATTTTTGTCCATACAATAAAAAGTAAAAAACATTCTTCAAAAAATAATCTGTTTTTTATTTATATTTTTTTTTTTTAATAGTTTAACAGCTTTTTTCTTGATGTGTTTTAGTTTGAAGAACTTCTTTCTGCCCATCAAGCCTGCATTTATTTGATCAAAATACAGAAAAAAATGTAATATTGTGATATATTATTTACAATTTAAAGTAATTGTTTTTAAATTTCATTATACTTTAAATTATCATTTATTTCTGTGATGCAAAGTTGAATTTTTTAGGATCATTATCACATGATCCTTTAAAATCATTCTAATATGATGATTCATTATCAAAAGTTGGAAACAGTTCTGCTGCTTAATATTTTTTCAGAACATGTGTGTATACTTTTTTAGGATACTTTGATGAAAAAAAAGAAGCTATGTTTTTAAAATATAAATATTTTATAATAACAATATACACTACTGGTCACTAATTTGGGGGTCAGTAATTTTTTTTCTTATTTTTTATTTAAATAAAATCAATACTTTTTATTCAGCAAGGATGTGTTAAATTGATAAAAAAAGTGATAGTAGAGAAAATATATTATTAGAATATATATTATTAGAATTTTTTTTTTTTATTTTGAATAAATCAGTTCTTTTTTTAACCTTTTATTCATCAAATTATATTAGACAGCAGAACTGTTTCCAACACTCCTCACTAGCGTAAATCCGAGTATTAGAATGATTTCTAAATGATCATGTGATAGACTGGATGTTACATGTGACACTGAAGCTCTGAGTAATGATGCTGAAAATTCAGCTTTGCATCACAGGAATAAATTTATTTTTTTTAAAGTATATCCAAATAGAAAACTATTATTTTCAAGTTGTACAATATATCACAATATTACTGTTTTTTTTCTGTATTTTTTGATCAAATAAATGCAGGCTTGATGAGCAGAAGAGACTTCTTTCAAAAAGCATTAAAAATAGTAATGTTTCCAAACTTTTGAACTGGACTGTATATATATATTTTTTTTCTTCTTTTTTTTCTATCCCTTTAAGACCTTTTTAACAACCTGCATGAATAAAATTAACACTTTATGTCCATGCAAAACAAACCATAGGATCTTGGATATTTTACTTAATTAAAAAAAATATATCGGGCCCATATTCTACTGGGTAAAACAGATTTAAGTGCAATTTTAAAATACTCAAATCACATTTTATTCAACATGTGTATTGCAGTCAGTTTTTATGTACAGTACTAATATATAAATACACACAAATTAGAGGCTGATTGTTATTAGATTTTACTGATACAATAATACTGTGTTTAGAGAAAGGAAATGAACTTATCATTATGCTTGGTACTAATTTATATCACATTTAATTGCTGCCAGAATGCAATTTACAGTGTAACAAAAAACCTACCTACAATACCCACAAAAAAAAATAATTAATAAAAAAGAATTCTATGCATAATGCGATACTTTTAATTATAAAAGGGATCTTATTTTACAGTTTATGTCAGATCACAATTGAAATTCTTAAAAACTGCTTTTTTAATCACCTTCTAGTCACTTGTACACATCATATTAGCAGTATCTAATTTTTTGCCTAGTCATTTTGATAACTATTCAACAGAGAACCAGTAAAATACATGCAGGAAACAACTGAAGAGAATCATTTGCATTATTGCTCTTTTGTTGATTTTGATTGTTTCCATTGTCCTTATTTGTAAGTCGCTGTGGATAAAAGCATCTGCTAAATGACTGAATGAAAATGCATTAATGCACAGAAGTGACTAGATGATGCTGACGTTGAAAAAGCAGTTTTGAGTATTTCAGTTGTGATCTGACAAACATAACAAAGCAACTGAGAAAATCTATAAATCCCAGCCGTTTGGAGTTTAATAATGGCATGAGGCTGTATGACGATTCCTGTTTTTCCATCCCCAAATTTAAGACCTCCTGAAATGATAACTAAGGCATTTCGTGTACCATTATTTATGATATTTGAAACTTTTTTTTATGCTCTTAAATTTGATCAGACTTAATTTTAGGATGTGTAAAAAAAGGAAACATTTTTAAATTACCAGGCAACATATTTTGAAATTATAGTAGTTGAACAAATATCAGTGAATGCTGATATTTAATTGAAAAACTGTTTCTCGGAGTACCTGACGAGATCCATGCCCAGGAGAGCCTCTTCTTCTCGTCCACACTCTCTTTCCCCCAAACCGCCCTCGTTCCCCGATGCACACACCTGATGCCTCGTTCGCCCCCATCTCTATTCCCCACAGCCAGGCGGGACTCACTCAGGACCACTACAGGCGTTTGAGCCACCTTGCTCGATCTCTATATATGTACACTGACAGAGAATCATTTAATAAGTGCTTTAATGTGTCCACCTACACTCCTCTCTGAACCTGTGGAAGAAAAAGACAGCGTGTATCCAGAGGTCCTTTGAGATACCTGGACTTTTTTTTCTTCTGGTTCATGGTCTTTGGCAGGGAAGTAGACCACCTCTTGAACTTCCATCAAGAGGCCTGTCCGAGTTCTTCCCGAGACTCATCCCATGATCCTCTGTAGATGGAGGCAAGGCTACAAAATGTGTTGAGGAGGTTGGGTGGCATCCTGAAATAAAAAGATGCAAAACACTAAACAGTAGCATTCGGTGGAAATTATTTCTGATGTTTTGCCTAATAACATCCAGTGTTCATGTGCTGAAAAACTATTATATGATTAATCTATACCAAGATCTCTATTCATGCAAAGATGACAAAGGCAATCATTGATTCATAACACAAATACTTGACCTTAGAAATAAAAATGAGGAAAATAAGAACGTTTTTTTTATCTTCTCTACACAAAATATATCACATCAGCGGCGTTCATGAACTCTTAATACAGACCTTTGCATGAAACATGCTTTAGCACTAATATTGTAGCTTTAAGCTGATCCCAATATTAGCAGTAATTGTTACATCTGCGTGCCATACTGATATCATGCCTTAAATAACTCTTTGTTTTTTTACCTTTTGGTTCAGCTTTCCTGAAGCGTGATATTGCAAGCAGAAAGAGGCACAAAAGAGGATCTCTCACTTGCTCCAGGTGTGGATGAGATTAAATGCTTTATTTCTTCCTTTTTCCTTTCTCCATAAAACAAAACTGGTCAGCAGACTTCTGACACAATTCCGCCTGCACGGCTATCTGATTCATAACTAATCCAAATGTTAAGCCGCTCAAGCTGTCTGACGACACGTGACTCTAGTCGATCCACGTGCGTGTTTGATCAGCGGATGAAGTGGGCGGGGCAAAGCGTAATATAAAAAGTATAATATAAACAACAAACATTACAGGAGTGCAAATACAATTAAATAAAATAATAAAATACTGAAATTAAAAATAAAACGAACTGCTTGTATGATTTGACAGTTGTTTATTTAAGAAATATTATGACGCATTACTACATGCGCTGTACGTTTTGAAATTAAAATAAAAGCATTAAAAAACACGTTTTCAATTCATAATAATTATTATTATTATTATTAATAGTATCATTATTATTATTACTATTATTAATATTTAAAATACAGCAAGGATGTATGTATGTTCATTTTTATTTATGTAAATAATTATACAAACAAATAATAAATAAAAATAAATAAATAAATAAATAAATAAATAAATAAATAAATAAATAAATAAATAAATAAATAAAAGTTTACAAATATTAGCTCATTTTACAGCTTTCTCATTTTTAAATCTAATAATGTTTTTAGGTATTGTTGAACTTATTTCCCCCAAACTGACATCTAGCACTAGAAGATGAATTTAGATACTACGGCAAACCCCGGATGTGCTTTTGTGCAAGTTTACAGAACAAACTGGCATATGACTTACATTCAAGGACATCAGTTTTAAGAGGGGCTTAGACTTATACAGAATACGAAAAAAAAAAAAAAAAAAAAAAAACAATTCCTTCTTTAAACCATCTATATTAATAAATATAGATTAAACACAGCTTTTTTATGTTTTGTTTTTGACAAAGTTTTTGAGTATTGTCTCAAATAATTATTAAATACTATATCCATGGGTGGTAATTTAAAAAAAAAAAAATCTACATTTGTGAATAACTTCTTCACTAACAAAAGTAAAACATTAATCAACAAAACCTTTTTATCACGTCTCTTCATAGTTTCCATCCTTAATAACTATAAAGACAGGTTAAATTCAACCACATTTCTCTCTTTTAACCATAATTGCAGGAATATTTACAAGCAAAAAAAAAAATGCTCTGTATTATCTGGAGATGAGTCACAAAATTAAATCTAACCCCGGCTACAGCATGTTACCTGTAGTAATGGTGCATGTTATTTTTTTTTTTTTTTTTGCGTAGCTTTCCTGTCATCATTGCATCATAACTGTGGTACTGCCCACAATGTGGCTTTCAGTGGATGTGAAGTATAAAGACAAATATCCATAAGATAAGAGTGGAAAAAAGGATCACCTGTGCTGAAGCTGTCAAGGTGTCAGGGAAAAGAAAACAAAGAGCATAATGTGGATCTGGAAACACTGGAGTGACAACCAAGGTATTTTTGAAGAAATCTATGTGAAAATATATAAAATAGAACTGGTAACATTCATAGCAGGTGTGATAAACAGTACAGCAGAGGTTAAAACCAAAAATGAGAAAATCCAGTTAGTGGTTAAAGCTGCAGTCAATCACCTAGGATTATGTAGGAATGGACGGGGGAAGAGGTGAGGAGTCAAGTCAAGAATCATCATGGATTGGTTAATAATAATAATGGTTATAATTTTACGATGGAATCCTAGGAGCATTTTGGCCAATGGACAGGAGTTTAAACAATTTATTAATGAGCTACAAACCCGATTCCAAAAAAGTTGGGACACTGTGCAAATTGTGAGTAAAAAAGGAATGGAATAATTTACAAATCTCATAAACTTATATTTTATTCACAATAGAATATAGATAACATATCAAATGTTGAAAAGTGAGACATTTTGAAATGTCATGCCAAATATTGGCTCATTTTGGATTTCATAAGAGCTACACATTCCAAAAAAGTTGGGACAGGTAGCAATAAGAGACCAGAAAAGTTAAATGTACATATAAGAACAGCTGGAGGACCAATTTGCAACTTTTTAGGTCAATTGGCAACATGATTGGGTATAAAAAGAGCCTCTCAGAGTGGAAGTGTCTCTCAGAAGTCAATATGGGCAGAGGATCACCAATTGCCCCCAATGCTGCGGCGAAAAATAGTGGAGCAATATCAGAAAGGAGTTTCTCAGAGAAAACATTGCAAAGAGTTTGAAGTTATCATCATCTACAGTGCATAATATCATCCAAAGATTCAGAGAATCTGGAACAATCTCTGTGTGTAAGGGTCAAGGCGGGAAAACCATACTGGATGCCCGTGATCTTGGGCCCTTAGCCGGCACTGCATCACATACAGGAATGCTACTGTAATGGAGATCACAACATGGGCTCAGGAATACTTCCAGAAAACATTGTTGGTGAACACAATCCACCGTGCCATTCGGGGTTGCCGGCTAAAAACTCTATAGGTCAAAAAAGAAGCCATATCTAAACATGATCCAGAAGCCGTTTTCTCTCTGGAGGGGTCGTTTTCTGGAAAACTTGGGCCAAGGCTCATTTAAAATGGACTGTGGTAAAGTGGAAAAGCTTGTTCTGTGGTCAGAAGCCTGAATCTCTGAATTTGAAGTTCTTTTGGCAAAACTGGAAAGGAAGAGCCACCATCAATGCTGAAAGGTATATCCAAGTTCTAGAACAACATATGCTCCCCATCCAGACATCGTCTCTTTCAGGAAAGACCTTGCATTTTCCAGCATAACAATGCCAGACCACACACTGCATCAATTACAACATCATGGCTGCGTGAAAGAAGGATCTGGGTACTGAAATGGCCAGCCTGCAGTCAGATCTTTCCCCATAGAAAACATTTGGCGAATCATAAAGAGGAAGATGCGACAAAGAAGACCTAAGACAGTTTAGCAACTAGAAGCCTGTATTAGACAAGAATGGGACAACATTCCTATTCTTAAGCGAGCAACTTGTCTTCTCAGTCCCCAGACGTTTGCAGACTGTTATAAAAGAAGAGGGGGATGCCACACACGGTGGTAAACATGGCCTTGTCCCCTTTTTTTTTGAGATGTGTTGATGCCATGAAATTTAAAATCAACTTATTTTCCCTTAAAATGATACATTTTCTCAGTTTAAACATTTGATATGTCATCTGTGTTGTATTCTGAATAAAATATTGAAATTTGAAACTTCCACATCGTATTATTAATAACTACAACCCATGTAAGAAGTTGGAACTAGATAAGCTACTAAGAATAGCAGGGCAAGACAGACAAAAAGTAATCTCTGGCGTGCAAATTTCAATGCCCATAGCTCAATATCATACGCTCAGTGGGTGGGGAAGTTGTTGGTAGATAAGCTACTAAGAATAGCAGGGGAGGAAATAGCAGTTTCAAACAATAGGAGAAAGCAGAGATTATAGGTAAATCATTCATAATGGTACATAGTTCAGAAAAGAAACTTTGACAGAAGAGAGGAGAGAAGGAGCAAGATCAGTGACACTGAGTCGTTATTTTATCTTCATGAGGTTAAATAGGAAGCTGAAATGAAACTGAAAATGTGTTGGATGATCCATTTTACAGCCTTAGCTTGAATGAGAGCAATTAAAGAAGCAAATACCTACGTCTCCAGGGAAAAGATCAAGTCTGTTATTTAATCTTAAAACAACTGGAGGAAAAAGTCACTGTTGAAGCTGGAGATGCATAATAGAAATATGGGAGGAGGGAAAAGTTGCCAGCTACCTGGAAAGAAGCAGTGAAGTGGTTCAATAATCAGAAACCTGGTAAGTTATGGCAATTTACAGACCAATAGCTCTTACTTCAAAATTTATGTAGAAATTAATGGAAAAGAAAGGATGATAGCAGATGATATAGATTGACCCATGACCTTGACAAGGATTACTGGCTAACTGTCAAGAGTGGCTTTAGGAAGGGAAGAAATTTACCAATGCTGTGGTAAGATTTTGAGACTTGAAATAAGGAATGTACAAGTGAACAAAGATAATGTAATAGCAGTATTTTTTTTTGACATAGAATATAGGGCTATGATATGAAGTGGAAGGAGGGGTTACTGATCAAACTGAATAAGGATTAGGGGTTGGAGGGAAAGATGTTTTACTAGGTAAAAGGGTTTTTCTTTTTGGAAGGGAAAATGCAAGTAAGTGTGGGACAGACAAAGTCAAATCGATACACAGCTGAAAATGGCTCACCTCAAAGGGAGTGACGTGTGATAGCATCCGTTACTCTTTATTATTATGATCAATGATGTTTTTGGGAAAGTTCCAGAAGATATAGGAAGGTCACTGTTTGCAGATGATGGGGCATTGTGGAAGAGAGGAAGGAATATGGAATTTACAAGGAAAAGAATTCCGGACGGAATAAGGCTACAAATGTATGGAAGAGAGACCTGAGGCTTGGTTTAAAATTTCACATTTCTGGGAATTAATTTGGATTCCGCGATTAAACGCAGAGTTATAAATGCATTACCACCACCTATCTCTCAAAGGGACCATTGACACTCCTAATTGAGATTGTAGATGGAATTGTCAGTGGTCCATTTAAAAGATAGGTGATAAATATACTATATAAAGTCTCGCGATCCACTGAGTTAAAGAAGCAAGAGAAGAAGAAAGGCGCTTCACGTGCCGGACTGAAGTAGAAGAGCGTGACACAAGCGCTCAGGACAGTTCAGACACTGCGGTTGAAAAGTCAGAGGATTGTAAAACAAACCTATAAATACTGTTCAGTTTCTTGCACAGGACGAATGGTTTGTCTTTTACACATCAGTGTATCGTCACGGCGAGCCACAGGGTTTAATTTGGTTTTTGTTTGTGCATGTTTTTTGACTCTCTCAAAGTCGTGCAGATTCCCATCCACTTTACATTATATCACTGACAGACCGCTACTGATCAGTTTGAGTTAAAAACTCTTTGCATGTTCTACTGAAGAAACAAAGTCACCTACATCTTGGATGGCCCTGGGCGTGGGTGGCAATTGTATATGCGTTCAAGTCATGTAAAGATAAAGGGGAATGGCAGATAAATTAGAATAAATTAGCAAAAAGGTCATTAAGAAACATGAAAACATACAAATGCAAGTCAGTGTTAGCAAAGCAGGTTAAAAGTGTATATGGGAGAGAATAGATCAAAAGTGGCAAGAGAGGTAGGATGGAGAAGGGGAAAGGAAGGCACTTATATCAAAATCAAAGGGACGTTAAACATATAAGAGAACTGAGTGATTTAGGCTGTAAACCTATTTTCTGATCTACACTCCGGAGCTGAAGGTAGGCACGGTAATGCTCCACTAATACGCTGGTATGCTAACAAGCGCCATAAAATAGAAAGAAGAAAGAAGAGAAGAAGAAGCTGATTGCGTCACACAGAGGCGCCGCTGATGGTGTTTTAATGTTGTTCGGCGGAAAGGCTAACAGTTTTTAATAACAATTTGATCGTTACGCTGGTGCTCAAAACATATTTGGGAAGTCTTGGTGTGCTAATTTCATGTGCAGAATCAGATTTTCATCCTGCATCAAAATCCAACATAAAAAAGGTAAACAGGAGGAGTTTAGCTAGCAAGCTACTGTTGCTACAGTGTACAACATTGTACGTTCAGCTCTTTACTCATCTTTCTGACTGGATACGCGAATATATTTAGTCACAAACACATCAAATGGTTGTAATGATATAATGCTGTTGTTTATTTCTCAGTTTGATGAGATAATCATATAGACAGCAGAGTGTGATGTCGAATGAAGACTTATGTGTGTGTGTTATTTATGTGTGTTATTTATGTGTGGGTTCTCAGGTATGGATCGCAGGCAGAAAGACTGACCTTCGACACAGAAGAAGCCAGGAGGAGGAAGTGATGCAGGCTTACGTCAGGAGCAGGACACCTACAGACAACAGGTCAGAGGACAGGACGAAGACATCCGGTCCTCATATACTCCGACCGTCCCTGGCGTAAGATCAAACAAGGGTCAGGGTGTCTCTCCTGATGTTACTGAAATCATTACTATAGCTTTGTCTGGTTGTTTGTATGATGTTTCCAGACTGCTGATGGGAGATGATCGACCGTAGCGAATGGCCTTAATTTGCATGTATATTAAGCACCTCGGGAAGTCTAAAAGGTTATAAACTGGGCTCTTCAGCATTTGCTTCCATAAAATAAAAAAATGTGTAGAAGATTAAAAGTCATTGAATAAATGTAACTGATGATTAGTGTCCAGATTATGACATCATGGAAACAAACATTCGAATTCATTCAAAGTGTTAGAAAATCAAGAAATCCTGGGAAAAATTTAAAATAAAAGAGCGCTTGTGAGTAGGAGATAGACAAAGAATTACCGTCTCCATCGGCTGGTATCATCACCTGTTTTTTTTTTTTCTTCTTTCATTTTTTATATCCTAACCAATTGCCGCCAGAAGCCAGCCTAAAGGTTGTGAGAAACACCATTGGCTCTTGTGTTTTGGTGATTGTTAGTGGCTGTCAGGGGATGGATATAGCTGGACGGTGCGATTGTCAGGCGCGGACCCGATTGAGCCCCCCTCAGTTAGTCCCTTTTTGACTAAGGTATTTGAAATGTTCCCAAACATTGAAGTATATCATAAAAATATCCGCGATTCTTAAATATAAATACATACATTTTGCGCCTTTATAGATCATGTTGGTTTATTTATAATGGAGGCTATAGGGAAAGTAGCCTAATATTGAGTGTAATCATTAACTAGCCTATGCATAAAACCGTCTTGAATATGGGTGTCATGTAATAGAGATATTTTATTGACTTTGTATTTAACGTAAATTTAACAAAAACATTGTAGTTACTAATTATAACACACACTTTATTGGTAGCAGCCTACATAAAGAGAGCAAACAATTAGCTGCATTATCAAAGAATATTAACTTCAGTCTAGATTTAGTCTAGTTCAAGCACTCTCAGAAGCTCCCATTATAATCACTGAAGCTGTTTATACTGTGACATGAATATCTTACTTACATCGTACACACATCTGCACTTTGTTTATGATGAGAGAATTCTCCAG